>NW_022681002.1:0-54538 GCF_009764315.1 Trachypithecus francoisi | reverse complement strand
ATAATGGAAAAAGAAATACCCTCAGATAAAAACTACACAGAAGCTTCCTGAGAACTGCTTTGTGATGGGTCAATTTATCTCACAGAGGTACATCATTCTTTTCTTCGAGCAGTTTGTTAGCACTGTTTTTGTGGAATCTGCAGAAGGATATTTTGGAGTGCATAGGGGCGTGAAGTGAAAAAAGAAAATTCTTCAGGTAGCAACTGGAGAGAAACTTTGGGAGAAACTCCTTTGTGATGTGTGTGTTCATCTCATAGAGCTATACGTTTCTGTTGGGGGAGTATTTTGGCATCACTGTTTTTGTGGCATCTGAGAAGGAATATCTGGGAGCACATTGAAGTCCATAGTGGAAAAGGAAATATCCTCAGATAAAAACCAAAAAGAAGAATTCAGAGAAAGTGCTCTGTGATGTGTGAATTCATCTCACAGAGTTACCCTGTTCTTTTCATCATGTAGTTTGCAAACACTGTTTAATTGGAATCTGCAACAGGACATTTCGGAGTGCATTGAAGGTGATGGTGACAAAGGAAATATACTCATATAAAAACTAGAAAGAATCTTTCTGAGAATCCACTTTGTGATGTGTTAATTCATTTCACTGTTATAGAATTCTTCTCATGAATCAGTTTGGAAGCACTATTTTTGTGTTGTCTGAGAAGGGATATTTGGGAGCACATGGAAACTGACAGTGGAAAAGGAAATATCCTGAGATAAAAACTACAATGAAGCTTTCTGAGAAATTTCTTTGTAATGGGTTAATTCATCACACAGATTTACGCCATTGTTTTCTTTGAGCAGCTTGCTACCCCTGTTTTTAAGGAAACTGCAAAGGGATATTTGGGAGCTCCTAGAGGCCTATGGTGAAAAAGAAATAACTTCTGATAAAAACTGAAGAAAAGATTTTCAAGAAATGGTTATGTGATATGTGTATTCATCTCATAGAATTTAACCTTTTTGTTGATTGAGCAGTTCAGCATCACTGTCTTTTTAATATCTGAGAGGAGATATTTTTGAACACATTGAAGCCTATGGTTAAAAAGGAAATGTCCTCATATTTAAACTAGAAAGAAACTTTCTGAGAAACTGCCTTGTAATGGGTGAATTCATCTCAGAGAGTTGCAAATTTCTATTCATTGAGTAGTTTGGTAAAACTGTTCATTTGGAGTCTGCAAAGGGATATTCAGGAGTGCCCAGAATCCAGTGGTGAGAAAGGAAATATTTTCAAGTTGAAAACTGTAGAGAAGCTTTCTGAGAATCTACTTGTGATGTGTGCATTCGTCTCATAGAGCTAAACGTTTCTGTTTATTGAGCACTTTGGTATCACTGTTTTTATGCTGTCTGAGAAGGGTATTTGGGAGCACATTGAAGTCTAGGGTGGAAAAGGAAATAACCACAGAAAAAAATTGGAAAGAAAGTTCCTGAAAAAGTGCTTGGTGATGTTTAATTCACCTCACAGGGTTACACAATTTTTTTCATGGAGAAGTTTGGTAGCACTATTGTTGGGAAGTTGGAGAAGGGATAATTTGAATCATATTGAAGCCTATGGTGACAAAGGAAATATCCTCAGATAAAAAAAATGATGTTTTCCTAGAAACTGCTTAGTGATGTGTGAATTTATTTCACACAGTTACTCTGTTCTTTTCATTGTGGACTTTGCTAGCACTACGTTCTTGGAATCTACAATGGGATACTTTTGAGGGCATTGAAGCTTAGGTTGATAAAGCCAATATCCTCAGACAAAAACTAGTAAGAAACTTTCTGACCAATGGCTTTGTGATTTGTGGACTCATCTCACAGAGCTACAAGACAGTTTTCATGGAGCAGGTTGGTAGTTAGCATGTTTGCGGAATCTGAGAAGGGATATTTAGTTAGCAGGTTTGGGGAATCGGAGAAGGGATATTTTTGTTTGCATTGAAGCCAATGATGACAAAGGAAATATCCTCAGATAAAAACTAGAAAGAAGCTTAGGGAGAAGCTTCTTTGTAATGTATGTATTCATCTCACAGAGTAACACCTTCCTTTTCATGGAGCAGTTTGCTAACACTCTTTTCATGCAACGTGCAAAGGGATATTTTTGAGTGTTTTGAAGCCTATAGTGAAAAAGGAAATATTCTTAGATAAAAAATAGAAAGAAACTTTCCGAGAAACTGCTTTGTGATGTGTAAATTCATCTCACAGAGTTACACTATTATTTTCATTGAGCAGTTTGATAACACTGTTTTCTTGGAATCTGCAATAGGACATTTGGGAGTGCATTGAAGTCTATTGTGACAAAGGGAATATCCTCAGTTCAAAACCAAGTTCAGCTTTCTCTGAAACTGCTTTGTGATATGTCAGTTCACCTCACAGAGTCACAAATTTCATTTCATTGAGAAGTTTGTTATCACTTCTTTATTCCTGGAATCTGCAATGGGATATTCTGGAGCTCATTGAAGGATATGGTAAAAAAGGAAATATCCTCATATAAAAACTAGAAATAAGCTTTCTGAGACACAGCTTTGTTATGTGTCAATTCATCTTGCAGAGTTACACCATAGTTTTCATGGAGTAGTATTTTAGCACTGTTTTTGGGGAGTCTCAGAAGGAATATTTTGGATCTCATTGAAGCCTAAGGTGACAAAAGAAATATCCTCGGATTACAACTAGAAAGAAGCTTTCTGAGAAACTTCTTTGTGATGTGTGTATTCATATCACAGAGTAACACCATTTTTTTCCATGAAGCAGTTTACTAACACTGTTTTCATGGAACCTACAAAGGGATATTTTGTAGCGTGTTGAGGCCTACAGTGAAAAAAGAAATATACTCAGAAAAAAATTAGAAAGAAACTTTCTGAGAAACTGCTTTGTGCTGTGTGAATTCATCTCACAGAGTTACACCACTCTTTTCATGGAGAAGTTTGGTAGCACTGTTTTTGAGAAATCTGAGAAGGAATATTTTGAATCACATTGAAGCCTAATGTTACAAAGGAAATATCCTCAGATAAAAACTAGAAAGAAGGTTGCTGAAAAAGTGCTTTGTGTTGTTTTATTTCGTTTCACAGAGTTATATCTTTATTTTAATGGAGCCATTTGCTCAAACTGTTTTTGTGGAATCTTCCAAGGGTTATTTGGGAGCACATTGAGACCTATGGTGAAAGAGGGAATATCCTCAGATAAAAATATAAAAGAAACTTTCTGTGAAACTGCTTTGTGGTGTGTGAATTCACCTCCGAGAGTTACCGAGTTCTCTTCATTGAGAAGGTTGCTAACACTTTTTTCGTGAAATCTCCTATGGGATATTCCAGAGAGCATTGAGGAATATGAATAAAATGGAAATATACGCAGTTACAATATAGGAAGAAGCGGTCTGAGAAACAGCTTTCTGATGTGTGAATTCATTTCACAGAGTTACACCATTCTTTTCATGGAACACTGTGGTAGCACTGTTTTGAGGGAATCTGAGAAGGGATATTTTGGATGGCATTGAAGCCTAGGGTGACAATGGAAGTATAATCAGATAAAAACTATCAAGAAACTTTCCGAGAAACTTCTTTGTGATGTGTGTGTTCATCTCATAGAGTAACACTTTTCTTTTCATGGAGCTGTTTGCTAACACTGTTTTCATTGAATCTACAAAGTGATATTTTGTAGCGAGTTGAGGCCTATGGTGAAAAAGGAAATATCCTCAGACAAAAACTAGAGGGAAGCTTTCTGAGAAACTACTTTTTGATGTGTGAATTCATCTTACAGAGTTACATCACACTTTTCATGGAGCAGTTGCTAACACTGTTTTCCTGGAATCTGCAATAGGATATTTCCAAGTGCATTGAAGTCTTTGATGACAAAAGAAATAGCATCAGAAAAAAAAGAAGCTTTCTGTGAAACTGCTTAGTGATGTGTGAATTCATCTCCCAAAGTTACACCTTTATTTTCATGGCACAGTTTGGTAGCACTCTTTCTGAGGTGTCTGAGAAGAGATATTTTCGATCACATTGAAGCCTATGGTGACAAAGGAAATATCATAAGACAAAAATTAGAAGGAAGATTTCTGAGAAATCACTTTGTGATGTATAAATTCATCTGAGAGTTGCATGATTTTTTTCGTGGATCAGTTTTGTAACATTGTTTTTGGGGAATCTGAGAAGGGTTATTTTCTATTGCAATGAAGGTTAATGTGACAAAGAAAATACCCACAGATTAAAACTAGAAAGAAGCTTTCTGAGATATTTCTTTGTGATATGTGAATTCATCTCAGAGAGTTACACCTTTCTTTTCAGGGAGCAGTTTGCTAACATGTTTTCGTGGAATCTGCAAAGGTACATTTCCGAACGCAGTGAGGCCTATACTAAAAAAGGAAATATCCTCAGAAAAAAACTAGAAAGAAACATTCTGAGAAATTGCTTTGTGATGTTTGATTCATCTTACAGAGTTACACTGTTCTTTTCATTGAGCAGTTTGATAATACGGTTTTCGTGGAATCTGCAATGGGATATTTGGGAGGACATTGAAGCCTACAGTGACAAAGGAAATATACTCAGATAAAAAGCAAGAAGAATCTTTCTGAGAAACTGCTTTTTGTTGTGTGAATTCATGTCACAGAGAAGCACTGTTCTTTCCATTGAGCAGTTTGTTAACACTGTTTTCTTGGAATCTGCAATGGGATATTTCAGAGGGAATTGATGCTGCTGGTGACAAAGGAAATATCCTCAGCAAAAACTAGAAAGAAGCTTTCTAAGAAAACTCTTTGTAATGTGTGAATTCATCTCACAGAGTTGCACTGTTATTTTCATTGATCATTTTGCTAACACTGTTTTCTTGGAGTGTGCAGTGGGATATTTCAGAGCTCATTTTAAGCTTATGGTGAAAAAGGAAATACCTCATATAAAAACTAGAAAGAAGCTTTCTGAGAAACTTTGTGATGTGTTAATTCATCTCACAGAGTTACATGATTCTTTTCATGGATCAGTTTGGTAGCACTGTTTTTGGGGAATCTGAGAAGGGATACATTGGTTTGCATCTACAGTGACAAAGGACATATCCTCAGATAAAACCTAGAAAAAAGCTTTCTGAGAAAGTTAATTGTGATTTTGGAATTCTTCACACAGAGGTAGACATTTCTTTTCATGGAGAGGTTGATAACACAGTTTTTGTGGAATCTGCAAAGGCTTATTTGCGAACGCATTAAGGCCTGTGGTGAAACAGGAAATATTCTCAAATAATAGCTAAAAAGAAGCTTTCTGAGAAGCGGCTTTGTGATGTGTGAATTCATCTCACAGAGTTACATGATTGTTTTCATGGAGCAGTTTGGTAGCACTGTGTTTTGGGAATCTGAGAAGGGATATTTTGGATCACACTGAATCCTATGGTGGCAAAGGAAAATTCATGAGCTAAAAACTTAAAAGAAGCTTTCTGGGAAACTTCTTTGTGATATTTGTATTCATCTCACAGAGTAACAACTTTCTTTTCATGGAGCAGTTTGCTAACAGTGTATTAGTGGAATCTACAAAGTGATATTTGGGAGGGTGCTGAGACCTATGGTGAAAAAGGAAATATCTTCCCATAATAAATGGAAACAAGCTTTCTGAGAAACTGCTTTGGGACGTGTGAATTCATCTCACAGAGTCCCACAACCCTTTTCATGGAGCAGTTTGCTAACATTGTTTTCGTGGAATCTGCAATAAGATATTTGGGAGCACATTGAAGCCTATGGTGACAAAGGAAATATCCTCAGAAAAAAACTAGAAAGAAGCTTTCTAAGAAAACTCTTTGTAATGTGTGAATTCATCTCACTAAGATACACGATACTTTTCATGGAGCAGTTTGGTAGCACTCTTTTTAGGGAATCTGAGAAGGGATATTTTGTATCGCATTGAAGCTCACGGTGACAAAGGAAATATCCTCACATAAAAACTAGAAAGAAGCTTTCTGAGAAATTTCTTTGTCATATGTGAATTCATCTCTCAGGGTTCCACTGTTCTTTTCATTGAGCAGTTTGCTAATACTGTTTTCTTGGAATCCATAATGGGATATTTCAAAGCTCATTGAACTTTATGGTGACAAAGTAAATATATTCATACAAAAACTGGAAAGAAACTTTCTGAGAAGCTGCTTTGTGATGTGTTAATTCTGCTCACAGAGCTACACAGTTCTTTTCATGGATCAGTTTTGTAACATTGTTTTTGGGGAATCTGAAAGAAATAATTTGGATCGCATTGTAGCCTATGGTGACAAGTAAAATATCCTCAGATAAAAACCAGAAAGAACTTTCTGAGAAACTGCTTTGTGATTTGCGAATTCATCTCACAATGTTACACTGTTCTTTTCATTAAGCAGTTGTTAACGCTGTTTACTTGGAATCCACAATTGGATATTATGGAGCACACGGAAGCTTATGGTGACAAAGGAAGTATCCTGAGAGAAAAACTAGAAAGAGGGTCTCTGAGAAACTATTTTCTGATTTGTGAACTCATCTCACAGAGTTACACCTTTCTATTCATGGGTCAGTTTTTTAGGACTGTTTTTAGGGAATTTGAGAAGGGATAGTTTGTACTGCATGGAAGCCTATGGTGACAAAGGAAACATCCTTAGATAAAAATTAGAAGATTTCTAAGAAACTTCTATGTGATGTGTGAATTCATCTCACAGAGTTATACCTTTCTTTTCGTTGAGCTGTCTGCTAACAATGTTTTTGTGGAATCTGCAATAGGATATTTGGAGCACATTGAGACCTATGGTGAAAGAGGGAATATCCTCAGATAAAAATATAAAAGAAACTTTCTGTGAAACTGCTTTGTGGTGTGTGAATTCACCTCCGAGAGTTACCGAGTTCTCTTCATTGAGAAGGTTGCTAACACTTTTTTCGTGAAATCTCCTATGGGATATTCCAGAGAGCATTGAGGAATATGAATAAAATGGAAATATACGCAGTTACAATATAGGAAGAAGCGGTCTGAGAAACAGCTTTCTGATGTGTGAATTCATTTCACAGAGTTACACCATTCTTTTCATGGAACACTGTGGTAGCACTGTTTTGAGGGAATCTGAGAAGGGATATTTTGGATGGCATTGAAGCCTAGGGTGACAATGGAAGTATAATCAGATAAAAACTATCAAGAAACTTTCCGAGAAACTTCTTTGTGATGTGTGTGTTCATCTCATAGAGTAACACTTTTCTTTTCATGGAGCTGTTTGCTAACACTGTTTTCATTGAATCTACAAAGTGATATTTTGTAGCGAGTTGAGGCCTATGGTGAAAAAGGAAATATCCTCAGACAAAAACTAGAGGGAAGCTTTCTGAGAAACTACTTTTTGATGTGTGAATTCATCTTACAGAGTTACATCACACTTTTCATGGAGCAGTTTGCTAACACTGTTTTCCTGGAATCTGCAATAGGATATTTCCAAGTGCATTGAAGTCTTTGATGACAAAAGAAATAGCATCAGAAAAAAAAGAAGCTTTCTGTGAAACTGCTTAGTGATGTGTGAATTCATCTCCCAAAGTTACACCTTTATTTTCATGGCACAGTTTGGTAGCACTCTTTCTGAGGTGTCTGAGAAGAGATATTTTCGATCACATTGAAGCCTATGGTGACAAAAGGAATATCATAAGACAAAAATTAGAAGGAAGATTTCTGAGAAATCACTTTGTGATGTATAAATTCATCTGAGAGTTGCATGATTTTTTTCGTGGATCAGTTTTGTAACATTGTTTTTGGGGAATCTGAGAAGGGTTATTTTCTATTGCAATGAAGGTTAATGTGACAAAGGAAATACCCACAGATTAAAACTAGAAAGAAGCTTTCTGAGATATTTCTTTGTGATATGTGAATTCATCTCAGAGAGTTACACCTTTCTTTTCAGGGAGCAGTTTGCTAACATGTTTTTCGTGGAATCTGCAAAGGTACATTTCCGAACGCAGTGAGGCCTATACTAAAAAAGGAAATATCCTCAGAAAAAAACTAGAAAGAAACATTCTGAGAAATTGCTTTGTGATGTTTGATTCATCTTACAGAGTTACACTGTTCTTTTCATTGAGCAGTTTGATAATACGGTTTTCGTGGAATCTGCAATGGGATATTTGGGAGGACATTGAAGCCTACAGTGACAAAGGAAATATACTCAGATAAAAAGCAAGAAGAATCTTTCTGAGAAACTGCTTTTTGTTGTGTGAATTCATGTCACAGAGAAGCACTGTTCTTTCCATTGAGCAGTTTGTTAACACTGTTTTCTTGGAATCTGCAATGGGATATTTCAGAGGGAATTGATGCTGCTGGTGACAAAGGAAATATCCTCAGCAAAAACTAGAAAGAAGCTTTCTAAGAAAACTCTTTGTAATGTGTGAATTCATCTCACAGAGTTGCACTGTTATTTTCATTGATCATTTTGCTAACACTGTTTTCTTGGAGTGTGCAGTGGGATATTTCAGAGCTCATTTTAAGCTTATGGTGAAAAAGGAAATACCCTCATATAAAAACTAGAAAGAAGCTTTCTGAGAAACTTTGTGATGTGTTAATTCATCTCACAGAGTTACATGATTCTTTTCATGGATCAGTTTGGTAGCACTGTTTTTGGGGAATCTGAGAAGGGATACATTGGTTTGCATCTACAGTGACAAAGGACATATCCTCAGATAAAACCTAGAAAAAAGCTTTCTGAGAAAGTAATTGTGATTTTGGAATTCTTCACACAGAGGTAGACATTTCTTTTCATGGAGAGGTTTGATAACACAGTTTTTGTGGAATCTGCAAAGGCTTATTTGCGAACGCATTAAGGCCTGTGGTGAAACAGGAAATATTCTCAAATAATAGCTAAAAAGAAGCTTTCTGAGAAGCGACTTGTGATGTGTGAATTCATCTCACAGAGTTACATGATTGTTTTCATGGAGCAGTTTGGTAGCACTGTGTTTTGGGAATCTGAGAAGGGATATTTTGGATCACACTGAATCCTATGGTGGCAAAGGAAAATTCATGAGCTAAAAACTTAAAAGAAGCTTTCTGGGAAACTTCTTTGTGATATTTGTATTCATCTCACAGAGTAACAACTTTCTTTTCATGGAGCAGTTTGCTAACAGTGTATTAGTGGAATCTACAAAGTGATATTTGGGAGGGTGCTGAGACCTATGGTGAAAAAGGAAATATCTTCCCATAATAAATGGAAACAAGCTTTCTGAGAAACTGCTTTGGGACGTGTGAATTCATCTCACAGAGTCCCACAACCCTTTTCATGGAGCAGTTTGCTAACATTGTTTTCGTGGAATCTGCAATAGGATATTTGGAGCACATTGAAGCCTATGGAGACAAACAAAATATCATCAGACAAAAAACAAAAATAAGCATTCTGTGAAACTGCTTTGTAAAGTGTGAATTCATCTCACTAAGATACACGATACTTTTCATGGAGCAGTTTGGTAGCACTCTTTTTAGGGAATCTGAGAAGGGATATTTTGTATCGCATTGAAGCTCACGGTGACAAAGGAAATATCCTCACATAAAAACTAGAAAGAAGCTTTCTGAGAAATTTCTTTGTCATATGTGAATTCATCTCTCAGGGTTCCACTGTTCTTTTCATTGAGCAGTTTGCTAATACTGTTTTCTTGGAATCCATAATGGCATATTTCGAAGCTCCTTGAACCTTATGGTGACAAAGTAAATATACTCATACAAAAACTGGAAAGAAACTTTCTGAGAAACTGCTTTGTGATGTGTTAATTCTGCTCACAGAGCTACACAGTTCTTTTTATGGATGAGTTTGGTAGCATGGTTTTTGGCGAATCTGAAAGAAATATTTTGGATCGCATAATAGCCTATGGTGACAAATAAAATATCCTCAGATAAAAACCAAAAAAAACTTTTTGAGAAACTGCTTTGTGATTTGCGAATTCATCTCACAATGTTACACTGTTCTTTTCATTAAGCAGTGTGTTAACGCTGTTTTCTTGGAATCCACAATTGCATATTATGGAGCACATAGAAGCTTATGGTGACAAAGGAAGTATCCTGAGAGAAAAACTAGAAAGAAGATCTCTGAGAAACTATTTTCTGATTTGTGAACTCATCTCACAGAGTTACACATTTCTATTCATGGGTCAGTTTTTTAGGACTGTTTTTAGGGAATCTGAGAAGGGATATTTTGTATTGCATGGAAGCCTATGGTGACAAAGGAAACATCCTTAGATAAAAACTAGCAAGAAGATTTCTAAGGAACTTCTATGTGATGGATGTGTGAATTCATCTCACAGAGTTATACCTTTCTTTTCATTGAGCTGTCTGCTAACAATGTTTTTGTGTACTCTGCAATAGGATATTTGGGAGCACATTGAGGCCTATGGTTAAAAAGGAAATATCCTCAGATTGAAAACAGAAAAAAGCATTCTGAGAAACTGATTTGTGATGTATGAACTCATCTCAGAGTTACGCTGTTCTTTTCATTCAGCAGTTTGCTAACTCTCTTCTTGAAATCTGAAATGGTTTATTTTGGAGCGCATTGAAACTTATGGTGACAAAGGAAATACCCTCATATAAAATCAACAAAGAAGCTTTCTGAGAAACCGCTCTGTGATGTGATAATTTATCTCACAGAATTTTACAATTCTTTTCATGGAACAGTTTGGTAGCACTGTTTTTGGGGAATCTCAGAAAGTATATTTGTATTGCATTGAAGCCTAGCATGACAAAGGAAATATCCTCAGACGAAAACTAGAAAGACGCTTTCTGAGAAACTGTTTTGTGATGTGTGAATTTATTTCACAGAGTTACACTTTTATTTTTATTGAGCAGTTTCCTAACACTTTTGTTGGAATCTGCAATAGGATATTTTGGAGTGCATTGAAGCTTATGTTGACAAACGAAATATCCTTAGACAAAAACTAGAAAGAAGCTTTCTGAGAAACTGCTTTCTGATTTGTGAATTCATCTCACAGAGTTACACCTTTCTTTTCATGGAGCAGTTTACTATAACATTTTTGGGGACTCTGAGAAGGGATATTTTGGATCACACTGAAGCCTATGGTGAAAAAGCAAATATCCTCAGATAAAAATTAGAAAGAAGCTTTCTGAGAAAGTGCTTTGTGATATGGGAATTCATGTCACAGAGTCACACATTTCTTTTCATGGAGTAGTTTGCTAACAATGTTTTTATGGAAACTGCCAAGGGATATTTGAGAGCACATTGAGGCCTATTATAAAAAGGAAATATCCTTAGATAAAAACTAGAAAGAAGCTTTCTGAGAAATTGTTTTCTGATATGTGAATTCATCTCTCAGAGTTACACTGTTCCTTTCATTGAGCAGTTTGCTAACACTGTTTTCTTGGAATCTGTATTGGGATATTTTTGATTGCTTTCAAGCTTTTGATGACAAAGGAAATATCCTCAGATAAAATTTAGAACAGAGCTTTCTAAGAAACTGCTTTGTGATGTGTGAATTCATCTCACAGAGTTACAACTATCTTTTCATGGAGTAGTTTGTTAGCACTGTTATTGGGGAATCTGAGAAGGGATATTTTGGATCACATTGAAGGCTATGGTGACAAAGGAAATATCCTCAGATAAAACCTAGAGAAAAGCTTTCTGAGATAGTTCTTTGTGATGTTTGAATTCCTCTCAAAGAGATACACCTTTCTTTTCATAATACTAGAAAGAACCTTTCTGAGAAAATGTTTTCTGATGTGTGAGTTTATGTCACATAGTTACACCATTCTTTTCTTACGTCAGTTGGCACCACTCTTGTTGAGGAATCTGGGAAGAGATATCTTGGATTGCATCGAGGACTAGAGTGACAAAGGAAGTATCCTCAGATCAAAATTGGTAAGAATCTTTAAGAGATACTGCTTTGTGATGTGTGAATTTATCTCACAGATACACCCTTCTTTTCACTGAACAGTTTGCTAACACTCTTCATGGACTCTGCAATAGGATGTTTTGTAGTGCATTGAAGCCCATGGTGACAAGGATATATCCTCAGATAAAAGAAGCCTTCTGAGAAACTCTTTTGTGATTTGTGAATTCATCTCACAGAGTTACACTGTTCTTTTCATTGAGCAGTTTGATATCACCTTTTTGTTGGAATCTGCAGTGGGATATTTCAGAGTCCATTGAAGTTTCTGGTGACAAAGGAAATATTCAAAGACAAAAACTAGAAAGAAGCTTTCTGAGAAACTGCTTTGTGATTTGTGAATTCATCTCACAGATTTACATGATTCTTTTCATGAAGCAGTTTGTTGGCACTGTTTTTGGGGAATCTGAGTAGGGATATTTTGGATTGCATTGAAGCCAATGGGCACAGAGGAAATAACCTCAGAAAAAAACAGGAAAGAAGCTTTCTGAGAAACTTCTTTGTGATGTGGGAATTCATCTCAAAGAGTTACATTGTTCTTTTCAAGGAGCAGCTTGCTAACACGGTTTTCATGGAATCTGTCAAGGGATATTTGGGAGCACATTGAGGCCTATGGTGAAAAAAGAAATATCCTCAGATAAAAACTAGAAGGAAACTTTCTGAGAAACTGCTTACTGATGTGTGTATTCTTTGATTGGAAATGCACTTTTCCTTTCATTGAACAGTTTGCTAACATTGTTTTCTTGGAATCTGCATTGGGATATTTCAGAGTGAGTTGAAGCTTCTGGTGACAATGGAAATATCCTCATATAAAAAGTAGAGAGAAGCTTTCTGAGAAACTGCTTTATGATGTGTTAGTTTATCTCACAGATTTACATGATTCTTTTCAAGCATCAGATTGGTAGCACTGTTTTTGGGGAATCTGAGAAAGGATATTCTCAATCGCTTTGGAGCCAATGGTGACAAAGAAAATATCCTCAGATAAAATCTAGGACGAAGCTTTCTGAGAAAGTTCTTTGTGTTGTGTGAATTCACTTCACAGTGTTACTCCTTTCTTTTCATGGAGCAGTTTGCTAACACTGTTTTCGTGGAATCTGCAAAGGAATATTGGGGAGCATCTTGATGCCTATAGTGAGAAAGGAAATATCCTCAGAGAAAAACTACAAAGAAGCTTTCTGAGAAACTGCTTTGTGATGTGTGAATTCCTCTCACAGAGTTACATTGTTCTTATTATGGAGCAGTTTGATAACACAGTTTGCATGGAATCTGCAATAGGATATTTGAGAGCCCATTGAAGCCGAGGGTGACAAATTAAATATCATCAGACAAAAATCAAAAAGAAGCTTTCTAAGAAACTCTTTTGTGATTTTGGAATTCATCTCACATATTCACACCTTTTCATGGAGCAGTTTGCTAACATTATTTTCGTGGAATCTGCAAAGGGATATTCACGAGCGAATTGAGACAAACGGTTTAAAGGGAATAATCTTCAGACAAACACTAGACAGAAGCTTTCTGAGAAGCTCCTTTGTGATGTGTGAATTCAGCTCACAGAGTTACACCATTCTGTTTAATGAGACGTTTACTAACACTTTTTTGGGGGAATCTGCATTGGTATATTCTGGAGTGCATTGAGAAATATGGGGAAAAAGGAAATATCCTCAGATAGAAACTAGAAAGAAGCTTTCTGAGAAACTGCTTTGTGATGTGTGAATTCATCTCCCAGAGTTACACCATCCTTTACAGGGAGCTGTTTGGTCGCACTGTTTTTGGGGATGCTGAGAAGGGATATTGTGGATCCCTTTGAAGCCTATGGTTACAAAGGAAATATCCTCAGCTAAAAATGAGACAGAAGCTTTCTGAGAAGGTCCTTTGTGATGTGTGAATTCATCTCACATTGTTACACCTTTCTTTTCATGTAGCAGTTTGCTGACCCTCTTTTCGTGTAATCTACAAAGGGATATTTGGGAGTGCACAGAGTCTTATGTTGAAAAAGGAAATATCCTCAGATGAAAACTCGAAAGAAGCTTTATGAGAAACTGCTTACTGATGTGTGAATTCATCTCACAGAGTTACAGTGTTCTTTGCATTGAGCAGTTTGTTTACACTGTTTTCTTGGAATCTGCAATGGGATATTTGGAGCACCTTGAAGCTTATGGTGACAAAGGAAATATCCTCAGATAAAAACTAGAAAGAAGCTTTCCAATAAACCGCTTTATGGTGTGTTAGCTTGCCTCACAGAGGTACACGATTTTTTTCATGGATCATTTTGGTAGCAGCGTTTTTGGGGAATCTGAGAAGGGATATTTTGGATCTCATTGAAGCCTATGGTAAGAAAGGAAATATCCTGAGGCAAAAACTAGAAAGAAGCTTTCTGAGAAATGGTTTTGTGACGTGTGAATTCATCTCACCAAGTTACACCTCTCTTTTCATGGAGCAGTTTTTTAAGACTGTTTTAATGGAATCTGCAATAAGGTTGTCTGGAGCATATTGGCGTCTATAGTGAAAAATGAACTACTCTCATATTAAAACTAGAAAGAAGCTTTCTGAGAAACAGCTTTGTGATGTGTTATTTCATTGCACAGAGGTATACAGTCATTTTCATGTTTGAGTTTCATAGCAGTGTTTTCTGGGAATTTGAGAAGGGATATTTTGGATTGCATTGAAGCCTATGGTGACAAAGGATTTTAGTACTCTGATAAGTACTAAAATGTTTCTCTGAAAGTTCTTTATGATATGTGAATTCATCACACAGAGTTAAACGTTTCTTCTCATGGACCACGTTGATAACACTGTTTTCCTGGAATCTACAATAGGACATTTGGGAGCACATGGAAGTCTATGGTGACAAAGGAACTATCCTCAAATGCAAACCACAAAGAAGCTTTCTGAGAAATGGCTTGTGATGTGTGAATACACCCCACAGAGTTACACCATTCATTACATTGAGAAGTTTGCTAACTTTTTTTCATTTATTCTGCAACGGGATATTCGGAAGCACATTGAGGAATATGGTCAAAAAGGAAATATCCTCAGATACAAACAAGAAAGAAGTTTTCTGAGAAATTGCATTGTGATATGTGAATTCATCACACTGAGCTACACGTTTCATTCCATGGAGCATTTTGCCAACAGTATTTTCGTGGAATCTGCAAAGGGATATTTGTGAACATATTGAGGCAAATGGTGAAAAGGGAAACATCCTCACACAAAAACTAGATAAAAGCTTTCTGAGAAACTCCTTTGTGATGTGTGAATTCAACTCACAGAGTTACATCTCTCTTTTCATGGAGCACTTTGTTGTCACTCTTTTCATGGTATCTGCAATGGGATAATCCAGTGCACTTTGAGGCCTATAGTGAATAAGGAAATATCCTCACATAAAAATTAGAAAGAAGCTTTCTGAGAAACCACTTTGTGTTGTGTTATTTCATCTCAAAGAGTTACATGATCTTTTTCATGGATCAGTTTGGTAGCACTGATTTTGGGGAATATGAGAACAGATATTTTGGATCTCATTGAAGCCTATGGTGACAATCGAAATAGCCTCAGATAAAAACTAGAAAGAATCATTCTGAGAAACTTCTTTCTGATGTGTGAATTTATCTCACTGAGTTACACCTTTCATCTCATGCAGCAGTTTGATAACACTGTTTTCCTGGAATTTGCAATTGGATATTTGGGAGCACATTGAAGCCAATGGTGACAAAGGAACTATCCTCAGATAAAAGCAAAGAGAAACTTTCTGTTAAATGGCTTGTGATGTGTGTATTCACCTCACAAGGTTACACCATTTTTTTCATTGAGAAGTTTGCTAGCACTTTTTTCGTTTATTCTGCAATGGGATATTTCAGAGCACCTTGAAACTTATGATGACAAAGGAAATGTCCTCATATAAAAACTAGAAAGAAGCTTTCCAATAAACCGCTTTATGGTGTGTTAGCTTGCCTCACAGAGGTACACGATTTTTTTCATGGATCATTTTGGTAGCAGCGTTTTTGGGGAATCTGAGAAGGGATATTTTGGATCTCATTGAAGCCTATGGTAAGAAAGGAAATATCCTGAGGCAAAAACTAGAAAGAAGCTTTCTGAGAAATGGTTTTGTGACGTGTGAATTCATCTCACCAAGTTACACCTCTCTTTTCATGGAGCAGTTTTTTAAGACTGTTTTAATGGAATCTGCAATAAGGTTGTCTGGAGCATATTGGCGTCTATAGTGAAAAATGAACTACTCTCATATAAAAACTAGAAAGAAGCTTTCTGAGAAACAGCTTTGTGATGTGTTATTTCATTGCACAGAGGTATACAGTCATTTTCATGTTTGAGTTTCATAGCAGTGTTTTCTGGGAATTTGAGAAGGGATATTTTGGATTGCATTGAAGCCTATGGTGACAAAGGATTTTAGTACTCTGATAAGTACTAAAATGTTTCTCTGAAAGTTCTTTATGATATGTGAATTCATCACACAGAGTTAAACGTTTCTTCTCATGGACCACGTTGATAACACTGTTTTCCTGGAATCTACAATAGGACATTTGGGAGCACATGGAAGTCTATGGTGACAAAGGAACTATCCTCAAATGCAAACCACAAAGAAGCTTTCTGAGAAATGGCTTGTGATGTGTGAATACACCCCACAGAGTTACACCATTCATTACATTGAGAAGTTTGCTAACTTTTTTTCATTTATTCTGCAATGGGACATTCGAGAGCACATTGAGGAATATGGTCAAAAAGGAAATATCCTCAGATACAAACAAGAAAGAAGTTTTCTGAGAAATTGCATTGTGATATGTGAATTCATCACACTGAGCTACACGTTTCATTCCATGGAGCATTTTGCCAACAGTATTTTCGTGGAATCTGCAAAGGGATATTTGTGAACATATTGAGGCAAATGGTGAAAAGGGAAACATCCTCACACAAAAACTAGATAAAAGCTTTCTGAGAAACTCCTTTGTGATGTGTGAATTCAACTCACAGAGTTACATCTCTCTTTTCATGGAGCACTTTGTTGTCACTCTTTTCATGGTATCTGCAATGGGATAATCCAGTGCACTTTGAGGCCTATAGTGAATAAGGAAATATCCTCACATAAAAATTAGAAAGAAGCTTTCTGAGAAACCACTTTGTGTTGTGTTATTTCATCTCAAAGAGTTACATGATCTTTTTCATGGATCAGTTTGGTAGCACTGATTTTGGGGAATATGAGAACAGATATTTTGGATCTCATTGAAGCCTATGGTGACAATCGAAATAGCCTCAGATAAAAACTAGAAAGAATCATTCTGAGAAACTTCTTTCTGATGTGTGAATTTATCTCACTGAGTTACACCTTTCATCTCATGCAGCAGTTTGATAACACTGTTTTCCTGGAATTTGCAATTGGATATTTGGGAGCACATTGAAGCCAATGGTGACAAAGGAACTATCCTCAGATAAAAGCAAAGAGAAACTTTCTGTTAAATGGCTTGTGATGTGTGTATTCACCTCACAAGGTTACACCATTTTTTTCATTGAGAAGTTTGCTAGCACTTTTTTCGTTTATTCTGCAATGGGATATTGGAGAGTGAATTGAGGAAAATGGTGTAATATGAAATATCCTCAGATAAAAACTAGAAAGAAGTTTTGTGAGAAACTGCATTGTGATATGTGAATTCATCTCACAGAGTTACACCATTCTTTTCATGGAACAGTTTGGTAGTGCTGTTTTTTGGGAATATGAGAAGGGATATTTCGGATCGCATTGAAGCCTATGGTGACAGAGGAAATAACCACAGATAAAACTAGAAAGAAGCTTTCTGCGAAAATTCTTTGTGATGTGTGAATTCTTCTCACAGACTTACACCATTCTTTTCATTGCACAGTTTGCTAACACTGTCTTCCTGGAATCTCTAATGGGATATTTCGGAGCACATTGAGGCCTACAGTGAAAAAGGATATAACCTCAGATAAAAACTAGAAAGAAGCTTTCTAAGAAAGTGCTTTGTGATGTATTAATTCATCTCACAGATTTGCACAGTAGTGTTCATTGAGCAGTTTGATAACACTATTTTCCTGGAATCTGCAATAGGATATTTGGGAGTACATTGAAACCTATGGTGACAAATTCAATAGCCTCAGATAAAAATCAAAAAGAAGCTTTCTGAGAAAGTGCTTTGTGATGTGAGAATTCATCTCACAAATTTACACCTTTGTTTTCATGGAGAAGTTTACTAACACTGTTTTCTTGGAATCTGCAATGGGATATTCTGGAGCCCCTTAAGGTCTATAGTGAAAAAGGAAATATCCTCATATAAAATTTACAAAGAAGCTATCTGAGAATCCCCTCTGTTATTTCACCTCACAGAGTTACACAATTATTTTCATTTAATAATTTGGTAGCACTGTTTTTACAGAATCTGAGAAGGGATATTTTCAATCACTTTGAAGCCTATATTGAAAAAGAAACTATCCTCAGATAACAAGTAGAAAGAAGCTTTCTGAGAAAGTTGTTTGTGATGTGTAACACTGTTTTTCTGGAATCTGCAAAGGGATATTTGGGAGCACCTTGAGGCCTATGGTGAAAAAGGTAATATCCTCAGATAAAAACTAGAAAGAATCTTACTGAGAAACTGCTTTGTGATGTGTGAATTCATCTCACAGAATTACACTGTTATTTTCATTGAACAGTTTGCTAACACTGTTTTCTTGGGATATGCAATGGTATAATTCATAGCACTTTGAAGCATATGGTGACAAATGCAATGTCCTCACATAAAAACCAGATAGAAGTTTTCTGAGAAACCACTTTATGATGTGTTCATTCATCACACAGTGTTACACAATGCTTTGCATTGATCACTTTGATAGCAGTGTTTTTGTGGAATCAAAGAAGGAATATTTTGAATTGCAATGAAACCTATGGTGACAAAGGAAATATCCTCAGGTAAAACTAGAAAGAAACTTTCTGAGAAAGTTTCTTCTGATGTGTTAATTCACTTCATGGAGTTACACCACTCCTTTCATGGAGCAGTTTGCTCACACTGTTTTCATGGAATCTGCAATGGGAAATTCCGGAGCACCTTGAGGCTATAGTGAAAAAGGAAATATCCTCAGATGAAAACTAGAAGGAAGCATTATGAGAAACAGCTTTGTAATGTCGGAATTCATCTTACAGAGTTACACCATTCTTCTCAATGAGCAGTTTGATAATACTGTTTTTGTGGAATCTGCAGTAGGATATTGTTAAGCACATTGCAGCCTATGGTGACAAAGGAAATATTCTCAGATAAAAATCAAAAAGAAGCTTTCTGTGAAACTGCTTTGTGATGTGTGAATCTATCTCACAGATTTACATCTTTCTTTTCATATAGGAGTTTGCTGACACTATTTTCAGAATCTACAAAGGGATATTCCTGAGCACATTGAAGCAATTGGTGAAAAAGGAAATATCCTCAGGCAAAAACTAGAAAGAAGCTTACTGAGATACTACTTTGTGATTTGTGAATTGATCTCACAGAGTTACATGATTCTTCTCATGCAGCAGTTTGGTAGCACAATTAATGGGGAATCTGAGAAGGGATATTTTGTAAGGCATTGAAGCCTATGGTGACAAAGGAAATATCCTGAGACAAAATCTTGAAAGAATCATTCCAAGAAACTTCTTTGTGATGTGTGAATTCATCTCTCAGAGTTATACCGTTCTTTTCATTGAGAAGTTTGCTGTCACTTTTTTCATGGAATGTGTGATGGGATGTTTCAGAGTGCGTTGAAGAATATGGTGAAAAAGGAAATATCCTCAGTTAAAAACTAGACAGAAGTTTTCTGAGAAACAGCTTTGTGAGGTATGTATTCATCTCAGAGGGTTACACCATTATGTTCATGGCGTAGTTTTGTAGCCCTGTTTTTGTGTAATCTGAGAAGGGATATTATCAATCAAATTGAAGCCTAGGGTGACAAAGGAAAGATCCTCAGACAAAACCAAAATGAAGCTTTCTGAGATAGTGCTTTGGGATGTGTGAATTCATCTCACAGATGTACACCTTTCTTTTTGTGGAGCAGTTTACTAACACTGTTTTCATGGGACCCACAAAGGGATATTTGGGAGCACTTTGAGGCCTATGGTGAGAAGGAAAATATCCTCAGGAAAAAACTAGAAGGAAGTTTTCTGAGAAACTGGTTTGTGGTGTGTGAATTCATCACACAAAGATAAATCATCCTTTTCATTAAGCAGTTTGGTTACACTGGTTTTGTGGAATATGCAAAGGGATATTTGGGTGCAGATAGAGGCCAATATTGAGTAAGGAAATATCTTCAGGTCAAAACTGGAGATTAAGTTTTTGATAACTCCTTTGTGATATGTGCATTCATCTCATAGAATTAAAGCTTTCTGTTGAGAGAGCAGTTTGGCAATACTGTTTTTGTGGTGTCTGATAAGGGATATTTGCGAGGACAAGGAAGCCAATGGTGGAAAAGGAAATATCCTGAGATAAAAACTAGAAAGAAGCTGTCTGAGAAATTTTTTTGTGATGGGTGAATTCATCACACAGAATTACACGTTAGCTTTCTTTGATTAGTTTGGTAACATTGTTTTTATGGAATCTGCAAAGGGATATTCAGGAGCTCCTAGAGGCCTATGATCCTAGAGTATCTGAAATACTGCTTTGTGATGTGTTAATTCATCACACAGAGTAACATGATATAACTTCAGATGAAAACTGGAGAGAAGCTCTTTGAGAAAAGGTTTTGTGTGGTGTTTATTCAACTCATAGAGTTTAACCTTTGTTGATTGAGCCCTTCATCATCACTGTTTTTGTGGTATCTGAGGAGGGATATTTGGGAGCACATTGAAGCTTATGGTGGAAAAACAAATATCCTCAGATAAAAACCAGAAAGAAGCTTTCTGACAAACAACTTTGTGATGGATGAACTTATCTCACAATGTTAAAAGTTCCTTTTCATTGTGCAGTTTGGTAGCACTGCTTTTGTGGAATCTGCAGAGAAATATTTGGGAGCACAAAGAATCCAAAGGTGAAAATGGAAAATTCTTCAGGTAAAAACTGGAGAGAAGATTTCAGAGAAACTCCTTTTTGATGTGTGCATTCATCTCATAGAGCGAAATGTTTTTGTTGAAGGAGCACTTTGGCATCTCTGTTTCTGTGGTGTCTGGGAAGGGATATTTGGGAGCACATTGAACCCTGTGTTGGAAAAGGAAATATCTTCATATAAAAACTATAAAGAAGCTTTCTGAAATACTGCTTTGTGATGTGTTAATTCATCACACAGAGTAACATGATTCTTTTCATGGATGAGTTTGGTAACACTGTTTTTGGGGAATCTGAGGTGGGATAGTTTGAATCACATTGAAACCTATGGTGACAAAGGAAATATCCTCAGCTGAAAATGAAAAAGAAGCTTTCTGTGAAAGCTTTCTAATGTGTGAATTCATGTCAGGGAGTTACACTGTTATTTTCATTGAGCAGTTTGCTAGCACTGTTTTCTTGGAATCTGCAACGGGATATTTCAGAGTTCATTGAAGCTTAGTGTGACAAAGGACATATCTTCATATAATAACTAGAAAGAAGCTTTCTGAGAAACCGCTTTGTGATTTGTGAATTCATCTCACAGAGTTACACGACACTTTTCAAGGAGCTGTTTGGTAGCACTGTTTTTGGGGAATCTGAGAAGGGATATTTTGGATCACATTGAAGCCTATGGTGACTAAGGAGATATCCTCAGATAAAAGCTGGAAAGAAGTTTTCTGTGAAAGTTCTTTGTGATGTGTGAATTTAACTCACAGAGTGAGATCTTTCCTTTCATGGAGCAGATTGATAACACTGTTTCACTGTATCTGCAAAGGGATATTGGGGAGCACATTGAAGCCTATGGTGACAAAGGAAATACTTTCATGGAAAAACAATAAACAGAAGCTTACTGAGATTCTGATTTCTGATGTGTGAATTCAACTTGAAAGAATTACAATGTTCTTTTCATTGAGCAGTTTGTTAACACTGTTTTCTTTGAATCTTCGATGGGATATTTTGGAGCACATTGAAGCTTATTTTAAAAATAAAATATCCTCAGATAAAAACCAAAAAGAAGCTTTATAAGAAACTGCTTTGTGTCAAGTCAATTCATCTCACAGTGTTACACTGTTCCTTTCATTGAACAGTTTGCTAACACTGTTTTCTTGGAATCTGCAATGGGATATTTTCAAGCGCATTGAAGCTTATGGTGACAACAGAAATATCCTCAGACAAAAACTAAAAAGAAGCTTTCTGAGAAATTACTTTGTGATTTGTGAATTCATCTCGCAGGTTTACATAATTCATTTCATGAAGCAGTTTGTTAGCACTGTTTTTGGGGAATCTGAGAAGGAATATTTTGAATCGCATTGAAGCTTATGGTGACAATGAAAAACCCACAGATAAAAAGTAGAAAGAAGCTCTCTGAGAGACAGCTTTGTAGTGTGTCACTTCATTTCACAGAGTTACACAATTTTTTTCATGAATCAGTTTGGTAACACTGTTTTTGGGGAATCTGAGAATGGATATTTTGGATCGCATTGAAGCCTATGGTGACAAAGGAAATATCCTTAAATAAAAACTATAATAAAGCTTATTGAGAAAGTTCTTTGGGATGTGTGAATTCATCTCACAGAACTACAATTTTCTTGCATGGGGCATTTTGCTAACACTGTTTTCGTGGAATCTACAAAGGGATATTTGGGAGTGCACCGCGGCCTATAATGAAAAAGGGAATATTCTAAGATAAAAACTGGAAAGAGACTTTCTGTGAAACTGCTTTGTGATGTGTGAATTCATCTCACAGAGTTACACCATTCTTTTCATTGAGCAGTTTAATAGCTCTGGTTTCTGGGATTCTGCAATAGGACATTTTGGAGCACTTGGAAGCCTAGACTGATGAAGGAAATATCCACAGATAAAAAACACAAAAAGCTTTCTGAGAAACCACTTTGTGATTTTGTAATTCATCACAGGGCATTTCATGATTCTTTCCATGGATCAGTTGGGTAGCACTGCTTTTGGAAATATGAGAAGAGATATTTTAGATTGCATTGAGGCCTATGGTGACTAAGGAAATATCCTTAGATACAAATCAAAAAGAAGCTTTCTGAGACAGTTCTTTGTTATGTGTGAATTCATCTGACAGAGTTACGCCTTTGTTTTCATGGAGCAGTTTGCTAACACTGTTTGGGTTGAATCTGTAAAGGGATATTTGGGAAGCATTGAGGCTTATAGCGAAAAAGGAAATATCCTCAGATAAAAATTAGAGAAAAGCTTCCTACGAAACTGCTTTGTGATGTACGAATTCATCTCACAGAATTACACCATTCTATTCATTGAGCAGTTTGATAACACTGTTTTCATAGAATCTGCAATAGGATATTTGGGAGCAGTTTGAAGTCTATGGTGACAAAGGAAATATCCTCAGATGAAAACCAAAAAGAAGCTTTCTGAGAAACTGCTGTGTGGTGTGTCAATTCATTGCACAGAGTTACACAATTCTTTTCATTGAGTAGTTTGCTAACACTGTTTACTGGGAATCTGCTATGGGATAATTTGGAGCACATTGAAACTTATTGTGAAAAAGTAAATATCCTCAGACAACAGCTAAAAGGAAACATTCTGTGAAACTGCTTTGTGATTTGTGAATCCTTCTCACAGAGTTACAGGATTCTTTTCCTGGATCAGTTTAATAGCACTCTTTTTGGGTATCTGAGAAGGGATATTTTGGATTGCATTGAAGTCTCTGGTGACAAGGGAAATATCTTCAGAAAAAAACTACAAAGAAGCTTTCTGAGAAAGTTCGTTGTGATGGGTGAATTCATCTCACAGAGTTAGACCTTTCTTTTCATGGAGCAGTATGCTAACACGTTTTGGTGGAATCTGCAAAGGAATATTTGGGATGCATTGAAACTTATAATGAAAAAGGAAATACCATCAAATAAAAATTAGAAATAAGCTTTCTGGGAAACTGCTTTGTGATGTATGAATTCATCTCACAGAGTTACACCATTGAGCAGTTTCATGACACTGGTTTCATGGAAACTGGAATAGGATACTTGGGGGCGCTTTGAAGCCTATGGTGACAAAGGAAATATCCTCAGATAAAAATCAAAAAGAAGCTTTCTGAGAAACTGCTTCATGGTGTGTCAATTCATTGCACAGAGTTAGGTGCACTATTCTTTTCATTGAGCAGTTTGCTAACACTGTTTACTTGGAATGTGCTATGGGACATTTTGGAGTGCATTGAAACTTATTGTGAAAAAGTAAATATCTTCAGAAAAAAGCTATAAAAAACATTCTGAGAAACTGCTTTGTGATGTCTGAATTCTTCTTACAGAGTTACACCTTTGTTTTCATGGATCGGTTTGCTAGGACTCTTTTTGGGGAATCTGAGAAGGGATATTTTGGATTGCATTGAAGCCTATGCTTACAAAGGGAAT
This sequence comes from Trachypithecus francoisi, assembly GCF_009764315.1. Lineage (NCBI taxonomy): Eukaryota > Metazoa > Chordata > Mammalia > Primates > Cercopithecidae > Trachypithecus > Trachypithecus francoisi. The sequence continues at coordinate 30,278 of NW_022681002.1, read as the reverse complement.
ATCCTAATAGAAAAACTAAAGAAGCAATCTGGAAATCCTCTTTGTTATGTTTGAATTCAAGGCACAGTGTTACACTGTTCTTTTCAAGAGGCAATTTGCTAGCCCTGTTTACCTAGAATCTACAATGGCATATTTCAGAGTACATTGGAGGTTAGTGTGAAAAGGAAATATCCTCAGAGCAAAACAGGAAAGAAAGCTTTCTGAGAAACTGCTTTGTGATATGTGAATTCATATCAGAAAGATACACTGTACTTTTTATTGAGCAGTTTGCTAACACTCTTTTCTTAGAATCTGCAATGGTATATTTTAGAGCACCTTGAAGCTTAGAGTGACAAAGAAAATATTCTCTTATAAAAACTGGAAAGATAGTTTCTGAGAAACTGCTTTGCGATGTATTAATTAATCTCACAGTGTTACGTGATTGTTTACATGGATCATTTTGGTAGCACTGTTTTTGGGGAATCTGAGATGGGATAATTTGGATCGCTTCAAAGCCTATACTTACAAAGGAAATATCCTCAGATAAAAACTAGAAAGAAGCATTCTGAGAAAGTTCTTTGTGATGTGTGAATTCTCTCACAGAATTACACTTTTCTTTTCATGCAACAGTTTTCTAACACTGTTTTCATGGAGTCTGCAAGGGATATTTGGGAGCACATTGAGGCCTATCATGAAAAAGCAAATATCCTCCAATAAAAGCTAGAAAGAAGCTTTCTGAGAAACTACTTTGTGATGTGTGAATTCATCTCACAGAGATACAGAGTTGTTTTCATTGAGCAGTGAGATAACACTGTTTTCCTAGGCTCTGCAATGGGATATTTTGGAGCACATTAAGCTTATGGAGACAAAGGAAATATCCTCAGAAATAAACTAGGATGAAGTCTTCTGAGAAACGGCTTTGTGATTTTTGAATTCATCTCACAGAGTTACACCATTCTTTTCATATAGCAGTGGGTAGCACTGTTTTGGGGGATCTGAGAAGGGATATTTTAGATCACATTGAATCGTATGCATGACAATGAAATACAATCAGATAGAAACCAGCAAGAAGCTTTCTGAAATCTTTGTGATGTGTGTATTCACCTGTCAGAGTAACTCGTTTCTTTTCACGGAGCAGTTTGCTAACACTCTTTTTGTGGAGTGTACAAAGTGATATTTGGGAGAAAGTTGAGACGTACGGTGAAAAGGAAATATCCTCAGATAAAAACTAGAAGGAATTTTCTGAGAAACTGCTTTGTGATGTGTGAATTCATCTCAGAGAGTTGCACTACCCTTTTCATGCAGCAGTTTGCTAACAATATTTTCGTGGAAACTGTAATAGGATATTTCGGAGTGCATTGCAGCCTTTGGTGACAAATGAGATATCCTCAGACAAAAACCAAAAAGAAGCTTTCTGTGCAACTGCGTAGTGATGTGTGAATTCATCTCATGGAGTTTCACATTTATTTTCATGGCACAGTTTAGTCGCACTGATTTGGGGAATCTGAGAACGGATATTTTGGATGGCAATAATGCCTATGGTGACAAAGGAAATATCCTCAGACTAAAACTAGAAAGAACTTTGTGAGAGACTGCTTAGTGATGTGTGAATTCATCTCACAGGGTTACACAGTTGTTTTCATTCAGCTGTTTGCTAACACTGTTTTCTTGGAATCTGCAATCTGAAATGTCAGAGCACAATGAAGCTTAGGGTGACAAAGGAAATATCCTCATATAGAAACTAGAAGAATATTTCTGAGTAACTGCTTTGTGATGTGTTAATTCATCTCAGAAAGTTACATGATTCTTTTCATGGCTCAGTTTTGTAGCACTGTTTTTGGGGAATCTGAGAAGGGTTATTTTCAATCACAATGAAACCTATGGTGACAAAGGAAATATCCTAAGGTAAAAAGTAGAAAGAAGCTTTCTGATATATTTCTTCATGATGTGTGAATTCATCTCCCAGGGTCACACCTTTCTTTTCGCGGAGGAGTTTGCTAACATGGTGATCGTGGAATCTGCAAAAGGATATTGAAGCCTATGCTTACAAAGGAAATATCCTTTTAGAAAACTCATAGAAAAACTAAAGAAGCATTCTAGGAATCCTCTTTGTTATGTTTGAATTCAAGGCACAGTGTTACACTGTTCTTTTCAAGAGGCAATTTGCTAGCCCTGTTTACCTAGAATCTACAATGGATCTACAATGAAAAAAAGGATCGTGGAATCTGCAAAAGGTGACTGAGACCTATACTGAAAAAGGAAATATCTTCAGCTAAAAACTAGAAAGAAACATTCTGAGAAACTGCTTTGTTTTGTGTGAATTCGTCTCACAGAATTATAGCATTGTTTTCATTGAGCAGCTTGAAAACACTTTTTTCATGGAATCTGCAGTAGGATATTTGGGAGTACATTGAAGCCTATGGTTGCAAAGGATGTATCCTCAGGTAAAAAAAAAAAGAAGCATTCTGTGAAACTGCTTTGTATTGTGTGAAATCATCACACAGCGTTACACCTTTCTTTTCATTGAGAAGTTTTCTAACACCTTTTTCCAGGAATCTGCAATGGCATATTTGGAAGTGCATTGAGGAATATGGTGGAAAAGGAAATATCTTCAGATAAAAACTAGAAGGAAGCTTTCTGAGAAACAGCTTTGTGGTGTGTGAATTCATCTCACAGAGTTACACCATTCTTTTCTTGGAGCAGTTTGGTGGCACTGTTTTTGGGGAATCTGAGAAGGGAAGATTTTTATCGCTTTGAAAAGTATGGTGAAAAAGGAAATAACCTCAGATATAAACAAGAAAGAAGCTTTCTGAGAAACAGCTTTGTAATGTATGTATTCGTCTCAGAGTTACATTATTTCTTTCTTGGAGCAGTTTGCTAACACTATTTTCACGGAATCAGCAATAGGATATTTGGGATCACATTGAAGCCTAAGGTGACAAAGGAATATCCTCAGACAAAAACTAGAAAGAAGCTTTCTGAGAAACTGCTTTGTGATTTGGGAATTCACCTCCCAGAGTTAAACAATTCTTTTATTGGAGCAGTTTGGTAGCACTGTTTTTGGGGAATCTCAGAAGTGTTATTTTACTTCGCATTGAAGCCTATGGTGACAAAGGAAATATGCCCAGATAAAAACTAGAAAGAATATTTCTGAGAACGTTCTTTTTGATTTCTGAGTTCATCCTACGGAGTTACACATTTCTTTTCATGGAGCACTTTGCTAACACTGTTTTCATGGAATAAGCAAAGGAATATTTGGGAGCACTGTGAGGCCTATGGTGAAAAAGGAAATAATTTCAGACAAAAACTAGAAATATTCTTTCAGAGAATCTGCCTTGTGATGTGTGAATTCATCTCACAAAGTTACACTGTTTTTTTCTTTGAGAAGTTTGCTAACACTATTTTCATGGAATCTGCAATGGGATATTCGGGAGCACATAGAAGAATATTGTGAAAAATGATATATCTTCAGATAAAAACTAGTAAGAAGCTTATTGAGAAACACCTTTGTGATGTGTGAATTTATTTCACAGAGTTACACCATTCTTTTCATGGAGCATTATGGTAGCCCTGTTTTTGGGGAATCTGTAATAGGATATTTTGGATTGCACTGAAACCTATGGAGACAAAGGATACATCCTCAGATGAAAACCAACAGAAGCTTTCTGAGAAACTGCTTTGTGACATGTGAATTCACCTCGTGAACTTACACTTTTCTATCCATGGAGAAGTATGCTAACACTATTTTTGTGGGATCTGTAAAGGGACATTCGTGAGCGCATTGAGGCCAATGAGGAAAAGGAATATCCTCAGACAAAAACTAGAAAGAAGCTTTCTGAGAAACTGCTTGGTGATTTGTGAATTCATGTCACTGAATTATATGATTCTTTTCATGGAGCAGTTTTGTAGCACTGTTTTTGGGGATCTGAGAAGAGATGATTTGGATCTCATTGAAGCCTATGGTGACAAAGGAATATCCTCAGATAAAAACTAGAAAGAAGCTTTCAGAGAAAGAGTTTGTGATGTGTGAATTTATTTCAGAGTTACACCATTCTTCTTATGGGGCAGTTTAGTAACACTATTTTTGGGGAATCTGAGAAGGGATATTTTGGATGGCGTTGAAGAGTATGGTGACAAAGGAAATATCCTCAGATAAAAACTAGAAGAAAGCTTTCTGGGAAACTTATTTGTGACGTGTGTATTCACTCACTGAGTAACAACTTTCTTTTCATGGAGCAATTTGCTAACACTGTTTTCGTAGAATCTACAAAGGGATATTTGGGAGCAAGCTCAGGCCTATGGTGAAAAGAAAATATCTTCAGATAAAAACTATGAAGAAGCTTTAAGAGAAACTGCTTTGTGATGTGTTAATTCATTTCACAGAGTTACACAATCCTTTTCATGGAGCATTTGGTATCCCTGTTTTTGGGGAATTTGTGATGGAATATTTTGAATTACATGGAAGCCTATGGTTACAAGGGAAATATTCTCAGATAGATATTAGAAAGGTTTCTGAGAAATTGGTTTGTGATGTGTGAATTCACCTCAAAGTATTACATGATTCTTTTCTTTTGGCAGTTTTCTAACACTGTTTTCGTTGAATCTGCAATAGGATATTTTGGGGACATTGAAGCCTATGGTGACAAAGTAAATATCCTCACATAAAAGCCAAAAAGAAGCTTTCTGAGAAAACTCTTTGTGATATGTGAAATCATCTCACTGAGTTACACTGTTATTTTCATTGAGAGGTTTGCTAAGACTTTACTCATGGAATTTGCAATGGGATATTCTGGAGTGCTTTGAGGAATATGGTGGAAAAGGAAATATCCTGAGATAAAAACTGAAATGAATATTTTTGGGAAACAGCTTTGTGATGTATGAATTCATCTCATAGAGTTACAACACTCCTTTCATGCAGCAGATTGGTAACCCTGTTTTTGCAGAATCTGAGAAGGGACATTTTGGATCGCATTTAAGCCTATGGTGAAAATGGAAATATCCTCACATAAAAAGTGGAAAGAAACTTTCTGAGACTGCTTTGTGATGTGTGAATTCATCTCACAGTGTTACAAGATTCATTTCTTGGAACAGTTTGTTAACACTCTTTTCGTGGAATCTACATTAGGATATTTGGGAGTGGTTTGAAACATATGGTGACAAAGGAAATATCCTCACACAAAAAGCAAAAAGAAGCTTTCTGAGAAACTGCTTTGTGATGAGTGATTTCATCTCACAGAGTTACACGATTCTTTTCATGGATAAATTTGGTAGCACAGTTTTTGGGGCATCTGAGAAGGGATACTTCAGATCGCACTGAAGAGTATGGTGACAATTGAAATATCCTCGTAAAAAAACTAGAAAGCAGCTTTCTGAGAAAGCTTTTTGTGATGAGTGAATTCATCTCACAGAGTTACACCTTTCTTTTCATGGAGCAGTTTGCTAACACTTTTTTCACGGAATCTGCGAAAGGATATTTTGGAGAGCATTGAGGATTTTGGTGAAAAAGGAAATGTCCTCAGATAAACTGAAAAGAAGCTTTCTGAGAAACTGCTTCATGATGTGTGAGTTCAACTTACAGTGTTACACTGCTCTTTTCCTTGAGCAGTTTTCTAAACACTGATTTTTTGGAATCTGCAGTGGGATATTTTGGAGCACATTGAAACTTATGGTGACAAAGGAATTATCCTCAGACAAAAACTACAAAGAAGCTTTATGACACACTGTGCTGTGATGTGTTAATTCAATTCACAGAGTTACACGATTCTTTTCATGGTTCAGTTTCGTAGCACTCTTTTTGGGGACTCTGAGAAGGGATATTTTGCATCACATTGAAGCATATGGTGTCAAAGCAATAATCTCAGATAAAAACTAGGAAGAAGTTTTCTGATAAAGTTCTTTGAGATGTTTGAATTCATCTCACAGATTTACACCTTTCTTTTCATGGAACCATTTGCTAGCACCATTTTCCTGGAATCTGCAAAGGGATACTTGGGAGCGCATTGAGGCCTATAGTAAACAAGGAAATATCCTCAGATAAAACCTGGAAAGAAGCTTTTTGAGAAACTGCGTTGTGATGTGTGAATTCATCTTACAGAGAAAAACAGTTCTTTTCATTGAGCAGCGTGATAACACTGTTTTCGTGGAAATTGCAATAGGATATTTGGGAGTACATTGAAGCCTATAGTGACAAAGGCATAATCCTCAGGTAAAAACCAGAAAGAAGTTTTCTGTGAAACCGGTTTGGGATGTGTGAATTCACATCACAGAGTTACGCTTTTTTTTTCATTGACAAGCTTACCAACACTTTTTTTGTGGAATCTGGAATGAGGTATTCCATAGTGCATTGAGGTTTATTGTGAAAAAGGATATAAACTCTGATAAAAACTAGAAAGAAGCTTCCTGAGAAACAGCTGTGAGATGTGTGAATTCATCAATCAGAGTTACACAACAGTTTTTATGGAGTTGTTTGGTAGCACTGTTTTAGGGGATCTGAGAAGGCCTATTTTGAATTGCATTGAAGTCTACAGTGAAAAGGAAATATCCTCAGATTACAATTAGAAAGAAGCCTTCTGTGAAAATCCTTAGTGATGTGTGAATTCATCTCACAGAGTTAAACTGTTCCTTTCATTGACCAGTTTGATAACACTGTTTCCTTGAAATCTGCTATGGAATATTTCAGACCGTATTGAAGCCTATGGTGACAATGAAAATATCCTCATATAAAAACTAGAAAGAAGCTTTCTGATATACCACTTTGTGATGTGTTAATTCATCTCACAACATTTCATGATGCTTTTCATGTATCAGTTTCTTAGCACTGTTTTTGTGGAATCAAAGAGGATATTTTGGATCACTTTGAAGCCAATGGTGACAAAGAAAATATCCTCAGACAAAAACTAGAAAGAAGCTTTCTGAAAAACTGCTTTGGGATATATGAATTCAACTCAGAGAGTTGAATCTGCAAATGGATATTAGGGAGTTCTTAGAGGCTTTTGGTGAAAAAGGCAATAACTACAGATAAAAACTGTAGAGAAGCTATTCGAGACACGGTTTCATGATGTGTGTATTCGTCTCATAGAGTTTAACCACTTTATTTATGGAGCAATCTGGCATCATTCTTTTCATGTTATCTGAGAAGAGTTATTTGGGAGGACATCGAAGTCTATGGTGACAAGGGAAACACCCTCAGATAACAATCAAGAAGAAGTTTTCTGTGAAATGGCTTAATGATGGGTGAATTCACTTAACAAAGTTTTATTGTTCTTTTCATTGAGAAGTTTATTAACACTATTTTCGTTTAATCTGCAATGGGATATTCAGGAGTGCATTTAGGAATATGGCAAAGAAACGAAATATCCTCAGAGAAAAACCAGAAAGATGTTTTCTGAGAAACAGCTTTGTGATATGTGAATTCATCTCACAGAGTTACACCATTCTGTTAATAGAACAGTTTGGTAGCACTGTTTTTGGGGATCTGAGAAGAGATGATTTGGATCTCATTGAAGCCTATGGTGACAAAGGAAATATCCTCAGATAAAATCTAGAAGGAACTTTCTGAGAAACTTCTTTGTGAAGTGTGAATTCATCTCATGGAGTTTCACGACTCTTTTCATGGATCACTTTGTTAGCACCATCTTTGGGAAATCTCAGAAAGGATATTTTGGATAACATTGAAGCCTGTGGTGGCAAAGGAAATATCCTCAGATAAGAAGCAAAAAACTTTCTGAGAATCTGCTTTGTGATGTGTGAATTCACCTCAGAGAGTTACACCATTCTTTTCATTGAGGGGTTTGCTAACACTATTTTCGTGGCATCTGCAAAGGGATATTCCTGAGCTCATTGAGGCCTCTGGTGAACAAGGAAATATCCTCAGACAAAAACAAGAAGGAAGCTTTCTGAGAAGCCATTTGTGATGTGTGAATTCATCTTACAGAGTTACAATGTCCTTTTCATTGAGAAGTTTGCTAAAACTGTTTTCTTGGCATCTGCAATGGGATATTTTGGGACACATTGAAGCTTATGGAGAAAACGGAAATATCCTCAGATAAAACTAGAAAGAATCTTTCTGAGATACTTGTTTGTGATGTGAAAATTCATCTTGGAGAGTTTCAATGTTGTTTTCATTGAGCAGTTTGCTAACACTGTTTTCTTTGAATCTGCAATCAGACATTTCAGAGCGTATTGAAGCTTAGGGTGACAAAGGAAATATCGTCATATGAAACCTAGAAAGAAGCTTTCTGAGAAACGGCTTTGTGATTTGTGAATTTATCTTACAGATATACACCATTCTTTTCATGGAGCAGTTTAGTAGCACTGTTTTTGAGGAATCTGAAAAGGGATATTTTGGATCAGATTGAAGCCTAGGGTGACAAAGGAAATATCTTCAGATAAAAGCTAGAAAGAGCGTTGTGATAAACTGCTCTGTGATGTGTGTATTCATATCACAGAGTAGCAAGATTCTTTTATCGGAGTAGTTTGGTGAAACTGTTTTCTTGGAATGTGCAATAGGATATTTTGGAGCGCATTGAAGTGTGTGGAGGCAAAGGAAATATCCTCAGACAAAAAAACGAAAAGAAGACTTCTGAGAAACTGCTTTGTGTTTTGTGAATTCATCTCACAGACTTATAACTTTTTTTTCATGGAGCAATTTCCTAACGCTATTTTCATGGAGTCTTCAAAATGTTATTCACAAGCGCAATGAGACAGGGGGTGAAAAAGTAAATATCCTCAGACAAAATCTAGAAAGAAGCTTTCTATGAAACTGCTTTCTGATTTGTGAATTCATCTCACAGATTTACATGATTCTTGTTGTGGAGCATCTTGGTAGCACTGTTTTTGAAGAATCTGAGGAGGGCTATTTTGGATCACATTGAAGCCTATGGTGACAAAGTGAATATTCTCAGATAAAAACTAGATAGATCCTTTGTGAGAAACTGTTTTGTGATGCGTGTATTCATCTCCCAGAGTAGCACAACCCTTTTCTTGGAGTAGGTTGCTAAAACTGTTTTTGTGGTATCTGAAAGGGATATTCAGGAGCACATTGAGGAATATGGTGAAATAGGAAATATCCTCAGATAAAAACTAGAAAGAAGCCTTCTGTTAAACAGTTTTGTGATGTTGAGAATTCATCTCACAGAGTTACACCACAATTTTCATGAAGCAGTTTGGAAGTACTGTTTTTGGGGAACTTGAGAAGGAATATTTTGAATTGCATTGAAGCCTAAGGTGACAAAGGAAATAACCTCAGATAAAAACTAGAAGGAAGCTTTCTGAGAAACTGCTTTCTAATGTTTGAATTTATCTCAGAGAGGTACAATGTTGCTTTCATTGAGCAGTTTGCGAACACTGTTTTCTTGGAATCTGCAAACAGATCGGATATTGCAGAGTTCATTGAAGCTTCTGGTGACAAAGCAAATATTCTCTTATAAAAACTAGAAAGAAAGTTTATGAGAAACTGCTTTGTGATGTGATAATTCATCTAACAGAGTTACACGATTATTTTCATGGATTAGTTGGTAGCACTGTTTTTGGGGGATCTGAAATAGGATATTTGCGAGTGAATTGAAGCCTATGGTGATAAAGGAAATATACTCAGAAAAACAAAAAGTAACCTTATGAGACACTACTTTGTGATTTGTGAATTCCTATCAGAGATTTACACCTTTAGTTTCATGGAGCTGTTTGCTTTCACTATTTTCGTGAGATCTGCAAAGGGATGTTCATGAGCGCATTGAGGCCTTTTATGAAAAACGAAAATATCCTCAGATTAAAACTAGAAAAAAACTTTCTGGGAAACTGCTTTGTGATTTGTGAATTCATCTCACAGTGTTTCATGATTCTTTTCATGGAGCAGTTTGTTAGTACTGTTTTCTTGGAATCTGCAATAGGATATTTCAGAGCGCATTGAAGCTTATGGTGAAAATGGAAATATCCTAATATAAAAACTAGAAAGAAGATTTCTGAGAAAGTTCTCTGTGATTTGTTAATTCATCTCACAGAATTACCCTTTTTTCTCCATGGAGCAGTTTGTTAGTACGGTTTTGGGGAATGTGAGAAGGGATATTTTGGATTGCAATGAAAACCATAGTGACAAATGAAATATCCTCAGATAAAAACTAGAAAGAAGCATTCTGAGAAACTTCTTTGTGATGTGTGAATTCACTTTACAGAGGTACACTGGTTTTTTTTTTCCTTGAGAAGTCTACTAACACTGTTTCCTTGGAATATGCAATAGGATATTTGGGAACACATTGAAGTCTAAGGTGACAAAGGTAATATCCCGAGATAATAAAGGAAAAAAAGCTATCTGAGAAACTGCTTTGTAATGTGCCATTGTGTCTCCCAGTGTTACACCGTTCTTTTCATTGAGCAGTTTGGACACACCGTTTTCCTGGAATCTGCAATGGGATATTTCAGAGCACATTGAAGCTTATGGTGACAAAGGAAGTATCCTATGACAAAAACTACAAAGAAGCTGTATGACAAACTACTTTCTATTTTGAATTTATATCACAGAGTTACAATTTCCTTTCATGGAGTACTTTGTTGGCAATGTTTTTGGAGAATCTGAGAAGGAATATTTTGGATCACCTTGAAGGCTATGCTGAAAAAATATCATCAGATAAAAACTAGAAAGAAGCTTACTGAGAAACTTCTTCATGATGTGTGAACTCATCTCACAGTATTACATATTTCCTTTCCTGGAGCATTTTGCTAACACTGCCTTCTTGGGATATGTAAAGGGATATTTGGGAGCACATTGGGGCCTATGCTGAAAAAAGAAATATCCTCACATAAAAACTAGAAAGAAGCTTTCTGAGAACGTGCTTTGTGATGTGTGAATTCATCTCAGAGAGTTACATTGTTGTTTTCACTGAGCAGTATGCTAACACTGTTTTTTTGGAATCTGCAATAGGATGTTTGAGAGCACATTGAAGACTATGGTGACAAAGGATATATTCTTAGTTAAAAACCAAAAATAAGCCTTCAGAGAAATAGATTTGTGATGTGTGAATTCATCTCACAAAGTTTCACTCTTCTTATCATTGAGCAGTTTACTAACTCTGTTTTCTTGATATCTGCAATGGGATATTTTGGAGTGCATTGAACCTTATGGTGACAAAGGAAACACCATCATATTAAAACAAGAAAGAAGAATTCTGAGAATCCGCTTTGGAATGTGATAATTCCTCTCACAGATTTACACGATTATTTTCATGGAGCAGTTTGGTAACATAGTATTTGGGGAATCTAAGAAGGGATTTTTTGGATTGCATTGAAGCCTAGGTTGACAAAGGAAGTATCCTCAGATAAAAACGAGAAAGAAGCTTTCTGAGAAACTGCTTTGTGATGTGTGAATTCATTTCAGAGAATTACACTGTTCTTTTCACTGAGCAGCTTGCTAACACTGTTTTGTTAGAATTTGCAATGGGATGTTTCCGAATACATTTAAGCTTATGTTGACAAATGATTTTTCCTTTTTCACCATAGAAATCAGGGCGTTCCATAATATCCCAATGCAGATTCCAACAAAACAGTGTTAACAAACTGCTTAATGAAAAGAACAGTGTAACCCTTGAGATGAATTCACAAATCACAAAACAGTTTCTCAGAAAGTTCTTTTTACTTTCTATCTGAGGATATTTTCCTTGTCACCATAGGCTTCAATTCGATCCAAAATATTCCCTCTCAGATACCCCAAAACCATGCTACCAAACTGATCGATGAAAATAACCATGTAACTCTGTGAGCAGGATTAACACGTAACAAAACCGCTTCTCAGAAAGCTTCTTCCTAGTTTTTATATTTGTATATTTCCTTTGTCACCATAAAGTTCAATGTGCTCTGAAATATCCCATTGTGGATTACAAGAAAACAGCATTAACGAACTGCTCAATGAAAAGAACAGTGTAACTCTGTGAGATGAATTCACACATCAAAAAGTGGTTTCTCTGAAGGCTTATTTTTTTTTTAACTGAGGATATATTCTTTGTCACCATAGTCTTCAATGTGCTCCCAAACATCCTATTGCAGATTCCACAAAACAGTGTTAGCAAACTGCTCTATGATGAGAACGGTGTAACTAGTTGAGATGAATTCATCTACCACAAAGCAGTTTCTCAGAAAGCTTCTTTCTATTATTTAGCTGAGGATACTTCCTTTTTATATATAGGCCTCAATGTGCTCCCAAATATCCCTTTGCAGATTCCACAGAAACAGTGTTAGCATACTGCTCCATGGAAAGAAAGTTATAAGTCTGTGAGATGAATTCATACATCACAAAGAACTCTCTCAGAAAGCTTCTTTCTAGTTTTTATCTGAGGATATTTCATTTGTTAGCATGGGCTTCAACCAGATCCAAAATATCCCTTTTCAGATTCCCCAAGAAAAGTGCTAACAAACTTATCCAGGAAAAGAATTGTGTAACTCTGTGAGATAAATTCAGAAATTAGAAAGCCATCTCTCAGAAAACTTCTTCCTAGTTTTTGTCAGAGGATATTTCCTTTGTCAATGTATGCTTCAATGCAATCCGAAATATCCCACTACAGATTCCAAGAGAACAGTGTTAGCAAACTGCTCAATTAAAATAATAGTATAACTCTGTGAGATAAATGGACACATCAAAGCAGTTTCTCAGAAAGCTTCAATTTTATTTTGAAGACATTTCCTTTGTCACTATAGGCTTCAATGCGCTCCCAAACATCCTATTGCAGATTTCACAAATAGAGTGTTACCATGTTGCTCTATGAAAAGTACAGTGTGATTCTGTGAGATTAATTCTTACATCACAAAGCCGTTTCTCTGAAATGCTCTTTCTAGTTTTTCTCTGAGGATATTTCCTTTTTCCCTTTAGGCCACAATGGGCTACTAAGTATCCCTATTCAAATTCCACGAAAACAGTGTTAGCAAGCTGCTTCATGAAAAGGAAGGTGTAACTATGTGAGATGAATTCCCACATCGCAGAGAGCTTTCTTGGAAAGCTTCTTTCTAGTTTTTATCTGAGGATATTTCCTTTGTCACCATAGTTTTCAATATGATCTAAAATATTACTTCTCAGATTCCCCAAAAACATTGCTACCACACTGCTCCACGAAAAGAGTCATGTAACTCTGTGAGATGAATACATAAATCAAAAAAGCAGTTTCTCAGAAAGCTTTTTTCTACTTTTTGTCTGAAGATGTTTCCTTTTGTTACCATAAGTTTCAATGCATTCCGAAATATTCCACTGTGGATTCCAAGCAAACAGTACTACCAAACTGCTCCATGAACAGAATCATGAAACACTGTTAGATGAATTCACAAATCACAAAACTGTTTCTCAGAAAGTTTCATTGTAGTTTTTCTATGAGAATATTTCCCTTTTCAAAATATGTCTCAATGGAATTGCAAATATCCCTTTGCAGATTCCACGAAAATAGTGTTAGCAAACTGCTCCATGAAAAGAAAGGTGTAAATCTCTGAGCTGAATTCACACATCACAAAGTAGTTTCTCAGAAAGTTCTTTTTGTTTTTTGTCCGAGGATAATTTCTTTGTCACCATTTGCTTCAATATGCTCCCAAATATCTTATTGCATTTCCCCCAAAACAGTGCTACAAAACTGATCCATGAAAAGAATCATGTAACTCCGTGAGATAAATTAACACATCACAAAGTTGTTTCTCAGAAAGCTTCTTTCTAGTTTTTTTACAAGGATATTACCTTTGTCACCACAAGCTTTAATGCACTCCAAAATATCCTATCCAATTGTAGATTCCAAGAAAACAGTGATTGAAAACCACTCAGTGAAAACAACATTGTACCTCTCTGAGATGATTTCCAACATTAGAAAGCAGTTTCTCAGAAAACTCTTTCTAGTTTTTAACTGAGGATATTTCCTTTGTCACCATAGGCTTCAAGGCGATCCAAAATATCTCTTCTGAGATTCCCCAAAAACAGTGCTAAAAAACCACTCCATGAAAAGAAAAGTGTAACTCTGTGAGATGAATTCACACACCACAAAGCAGTTTCTCGGAAAGCTTCTTTCTAGATTTTATCAGAGGATATTTCCTTTGTCATCACAGGCTTCAAAGAGTTCAAAATTATCCTTTCTCAGATTCCACAAAACAGTGCTACCAAACTGATCCATGAAAAGAATCATATAACTCGGTGAGATAAACTAACACATCAGAAAGCGGTTTCTTGGAAAGCTTCTCTCTATTTTTATATGAGGATATTTCCTTTATCACCATAAGTTTCAATGCACTCGAAAATATCTCATTGTAGGTTTCTGACAAACTACTTTCTAATTTGTGAATTCATCTCACAGACTTACATGATTCTTTTCATGCAGCAGTTTGGTAGCACTGTTTCTGCGGAATCTCAGAAGGGATATTTCGGAATGCATGAATCCTATAGTGACAAAGGAAATATCCTGAGATAAAATCTAGACACAAACTTTCCAAGAAATTTCTTTGTGATGTGTGAATTCATCTCACAGAGTTACACCATTCTTTTCATTGAGAAGTTTGCTGTCACTTTTTTCATGGAATGTGTGATGGGATATTTCAGAGTACGTTGAAGAATATGGTGAAAAAGGAAATATTCTCAGATAAAAACTAGAAAGAAGCTTTCTGAGAAACAGCTTTGTGATGTGTGTATTCATCTCAGTGAGTTACACCATACTTTTCATGCAGCAGTTTGGTAGCCCTGTCTTGGGTAATCTGAGAAGGGATATTTTCAGTCCAATTGAAGCCTAGGGTGACAAAGGAAATATCCCCAGAATAAAAAACTAGAAAGAAGTTTTCTGAGAAATTGTTTTTTGATTTGTGAATTCATCTCACATATTTACTGCTTTCTTTTCATGGATAAGTTTATTAACAATGTTTTCATGGAATCTACAAAGGGATATTTGGGAACACTTTCAGGCCTGTGGTGAAAAACGAAATATCATCAGATTAAAACTGTAAAGAAGTTTTCTGAGAAACTGCTCTGTGGTGTTTGAATTCGTCTCACAAAGATACATCATCCTTTTCATTAAACTCTTTGGTAACACTCTTTTTGTGGAATATGCAAAGGGATTTTTGGGAGTGGAAAGAGACCAAGGTTGAAAAAGGTAATATCTTCAGGTAAAAACTGGAAAGTTTCTGATAACTCTATTGTGATATGTGCATTCACCTCATAGAGTTAAAGCTTTCTGTTGAGAGAGCACCGTGTCATCACTGTTTGTGTGGTGCCTGATAAGGGATATTTGGGAGCACATGGAAGTGGACGGTAAAAAAGCAAATATCCTGAGATAAAAACTAGAAAAAAGCTGTCGAGAAATTTCTTTGGGGTTGGTGAATTCATCACATAGAGTTACACGTTTCTTTTCTTGGAGCAGTTTTGTAGCACTGTTTTTATGAAATCTGCAAAGGGATATTCAGAAGCTGCTAGAGACTTACAGTGAAAAAGGAAATAACTTCAGATATAAACTGGAGAGAAGCTCTTCGTGAAAAGGTTTTGTGTTGTGTGTATTCAGTTCATAGAGATTAACCTTTTTGTTGGTTGAGCAGTTCATCATCACTGTGTTTCTGGTATCTGAGGAGGGATATTTGGGAGCACAATGAAGCCTATCGCAGAAAAGGAAACATCCTTAGATTAAAACTGGAAAGAAGCTTCTTGAGAAACTGCTTTGTGATGCTGAATTTATATCACAGTGTTAAAACTTTCTTTTCAATGTACAGTTTGGTAGCACTGTTTTTGTGGAATCTACAGAGGGATATTTTGGTGCACATAAAATCCAAAGGTGAAAATAGAAATTTCTTCAAGTAAAAACTGGAGAAAAGACTTCAGAGAAACTCCTTTGTGATGTGTGCATTCATCTCATAGAGTTAAACCTTTTTGTTGAGGTATCACTTTGGCATCTCTGTTTTTGTGGTGTCTAAGAAGAGATATTTGGGAGCACATTGAACGCTGCTGGTGGAAAAGAAATATCCTCATGTAAAAGCTAGAAAGAAGCCTTCTGAAATACCACTTTGTGATGTCTTAATTCATCTTACAGAGTAACATGATACTTTTCATGGATCAGTTTGGTAGCATTGTGATTGGGGAATCTGAAAAGGGATATTTTGATCACATTGAAGCCTATGGTGACAAAGGAAATATCCTCAGGTGAAAACTAGAAAGAAGTTTTCTGAGAAAGTTCTATGTAATCTGTGAATTCACCTCAGAGTGTTACACCTTTCTTTTCATGTAAGAGTTTGCTGACACTTTTTTCCTGGAATCTGCAAAGGGATATTTAGGAGTGCCTTGAGGCCTATGTTGAAAAAGGAAATATCCTCAGATAAAAAGTAGAAAGAAGCTTTTGGATAAACTGCTTTGTGATGTGTGAATTCATCTCACTGAGTTACACTGTTCTTTTCATTGAGCAGTTTGCTAACTGTTTTATTGGGATCTGCAATGGTATATTTTGTAGCACTTTGAAGCTTATAATGACAAACGCAATATCGTCATATAAAAACTAGATAGAAACTTTCTGAGAAACTGCTTCATGTTGTGTTAATTCATCACACAGCATTACACGATTCTTTTTTGGAGTAGTTTGCTAACACTGTTTTTGTGAAATCTGCAATGGAATATTTGGGCATGCATTGAAGCCTATGGTGAGAAAAGAAATATCCTCAGAAAAAAAACAAAAAGAAGCTTTCTGAGATGCTGCTTTGTGATGTGTGAATTGTCTCACAGATTTACACCTTTCTTTTCATGGAGCAGGTTACTAATACTGTTTTCATGGAATCTGCAAAGGAATATTTGGGAGCACTTTGAGGCCTATGGTGAAAAAGCAAATATCCTCAGATAAGAACTAGAAAGAAGCTTTCTGTGAAGTTTCCCTGGGATGGGTGAATTTATCACACAGTATTACACGTTTTCTTTCTTTGAGCAGTTTGGTAGCACTGTTTTTATGGAATCTGCAAAGGGATATTCAGGAGCTCCTAGAGGCCTACAATGAAAAAGGAAATGACTTCAGATAAAAACTGGAGAGAAGCTTTTCAAGAAAAGGTTTTGTGTTGTTTGTATTTAGCTAATAGAATGTAAACTTTTTGTTAATTGAGCAGTTCATCATCACTGTTTTGTGGTATCTGAGGAGGGATATTAGGGAGCACATTGAAGCTTACGGTGGACAAGGAAATATCTTCAGATAAAAACTAGAAAGAAGTTTCCTGAGAAACTGCTTTGTGATGGATTAATTTATCTCACAGTGTTAAAACTTTCTTTTCATTGTGCAATTTGGTAGCACTGTTTTTGTGGAAACTGCAGAGTGATATTTGGAAGCACATAGAATCCAAAGGTGAAAATAGAAAATTCTTCAAGTAAAAACATAAGAGAAGATTTCAGAGAAACTCCTTTGTGATGTGTGCATTCATCTCATAGAGCTAAAAGTTTTCGATGAGGCAAAACTATGGCATCTCTGTTTTTGTGGTGTCTGGGAATGGATATTTGGGAGCATATTGTACTCTGTGGTGGAAAAGGAAATATCCTCATATAATAACTAGAAAGAAGATTTCTGAAATGCCACTTTGTGTTGTATTAGTTCATCTTATAGAGTAACATGATTCTTTTCATGGATCAGTTTGGTAGCACTGTTTTTGGGGAATTTGAGACGGGATGTTTTATAACCCTTTGAAGCCTATGGTGACGATGGAAATATACTCAGAATTAAACTAGAAAGAAGCTTTCTGAGAAAATTCTTTGTAATGTGTGAATTCATCTTTCAGAGTTACACTGTTCTTTTAATTGATCAGTTTGCTAACACTGTTTTCATGGTTTCTACAAACGTATATATTGAAGTGCATTGAGGCCTATGATTAAAATAGAAAATATTCTCAGATAAAAATAGAAATAATTCAGAAAAGCTGGAAATTGAAAAAATAAGAGCGCATCTCCTCCTGCAAAGGAGCGCAGCCGATCTCCAGCAACGGATCAAAGCTGGTCAGAGAATGACTTTGACGAGATGAGAGAAGAAGGCTTCAGTCCATCAGACTTCTCAGAGCTAAAGGAGGAATTACGTACCCAGTGCAAAGAAACTAAAAATCTTGAAAAAAGAGTGGAAGAATTGACAGCTAGACTAATTAATGCAGAGAAGATCATAAACGAAATGACAGAGATGAAAACCATGACACGAGAAATACGTGACAAATGCACAAGCTTCAGTAACCGACTCGATCAACTGGAAGAAAGAGTATCAGCGATTGAGGATCAAATGAATGAAATGAAGCGAGAAGAGAAACCAAAAGAAAAAAGAAGAAAAAGAAATGAACAAAGCCTGCAAGAAGTATGGGATTATGTAAAAAGACCAAATCTACGTCTGATTGGGGTGCCTGAAAGTGAGGGGGAAAATGGAACCAAGTTGGAAAACACTCTTCAGGATATCATCCAGGAGAAATTCCCCAACCTAGTAGGGCAGGACAACATTCAAATTCAGGAAATACAGAGAACACCACAAAGATACTCCTCCAGAAGAGCAACTTCAAGACACATAATTGCCAGACTCACTAAAGTTGAAATGAAGGAAAAAATCTTAAGGGCAGCCAGAGAGAAAGGTCGGGTTACCCACAAAGGGAAGCCCATCAGACTAACGCAGATCTCTCGGCAGAAACTCTACAAGCCAGAAGAGAGTGGGGGCCAATATTCAACGTTCTTAAAGAAAAGAATTTTAAACCCAGAATTTGATATCCAGCCAAACTAAGTTTCATCAGTGAAGGAGAAATAAAATCCTTTACAGATAAGCAAATGCTTAGAGATTTTGTCACCACCAGGCCTGCCTTACAAGAGACCCTGAAGGAAGCCCTAAACATGGAAAGGAACAACCGGTACCAGCCATTGCAAAAACATGCCAAAATGTAAAGACCATCGAAGCTAGGAAGAAACTGCATCAACTAACGAGCAAAATAACCAGTTAATATCATAATGACAGGATCAAGTTCACACATAACAATATTAACCTTAAATGTAAATGGACTAAATGCTCCAATTAAAAGACACAGACTGGCAAACTGGATCAAGAGTCAAGACCCATCAGTCTGCTGTATTCAGGAGACCCATCTCACATGCAGAGACATACATAGGCTCAAAATAAAGGGATGGAGGAAGATCTAACAAGCAAATGGAGAACAAAAAAAAGCAGGGGTTGCAATCCTAGTCTCTGATAAAACAGACTTTAAACTATCAAAGATCAAAAGAGACAAAGAAGGCCATTACATAATGGTAAAGGGATCAATTCCACAGGAAGAGCTAACTATCCTGAATATATATGCTCCCAATACAGGAGCACCCAGATTCATAAAGCATGTCCTTAGAGACTTACAAAGAGACTAAGACTGCCCTACAGTAATAATGGGAGACTTCAACACTCCACTGTCAACATTAGACAGATCAATGAGACAGAAAGTTAACAAGGATATCCAGGAATTGAACTCATCTCTGCACCAAGCGGACTAATAGACATCTATAGAACTCTCCATCCGAAATCAACAGAATGCACATTATTCTCAGCACCACATCACACTTATTCCAAAATTGACCACATAGTTGGAAGTAAAGCACTCCTCAGCAAATGTACAAGAACAGAATTATAACAAACTGTCTCTCAGACCACAGTGCAATCAATCTAGAACTCAGGACTAAGAAACTCAATCAAAACCGCTCAACTACATGGAAACTGAGCAACCTGCTCCTGAATGACTACTGGGTACATAATGAAATGAAGGCAGAAATAAAGATGTTCTTTGAAACCAATGAGAACAAAGATACAACATACCAGAATCTCTGGGACACATTTAAAGCAGTGTGTAGAGGGAAATTTATAGCACTAAATGCCCACAAGAGAAAGCAGGAAAGATCTAAAATTGACACTCTAACATCACAATTAAAAGAACTAGAGAAACAAGAGCAAACACATTCAAAAGCTAGCAGAAGGCAAGAAATGACTAAGATCAGAGCAGAACGGAAGGAGATAGAGACACAAAAAACCCTCCAAAAAATCAATGAATCCAGGAGTTGGTTTTTTGAAAAGATCAACAAAATTGACAGACCACTAGCAAGACTAATAAAGAAGAAAAGAGAGAGGAATCAAATAGACACAATAAAAAATGATAAAGGGAATATCACCACTGACCCCACAGATATACAAACAACCATCAGAGAATACTATAAACAGCTCTACGCAAATCAACTAGAAAATCTAGAAGAAATGGATATTTTCCGGGACACTTACACTCTCCCAAGACTAAACCAGGAAGAAGTTGAATCCCTGAATAGACCAATAGCAGGCTCTGAAATTGAGGCAATCATTAACAGCCTACCCACCAAAAAAGTCCAGGACCAGATGGATTCACAGCTGAATTCTACCAGAGGTACAAGGAGGAGCTGGTACCAGTCCTTCTGAAACTATTCCAATCAATAGAAAAAGAGGGAATCCTCCCTAACTCATTTTATGAGGCCAACATCATCCTGATACCAAAGCCTGGCAGAGACACAACAAAAAAAGAGAATTTTAGACCAATATCCCTGATGAACATCGATGCAAAAATTCTCAGTAAAATACTGGCACACCGGATTCAGCAGCAAATCAAAAAGCTTATCCACCATGATCAAGTGGGCTTCATCCCTGGGATGCAAGGCTGGTTCAACATTCACAAATCAATAAACGTAATCCAGGATATAAACAGAACCAAAGACAAGAACCACATGATTATCTCAATAGATGCAGAAAAGGCTTTTGACAAAATTCAACAGCCCTTCATGCTAAAAACGCTCAATAAATTCGGTATTGATGGAACGTACCTCAAAATAATAAGAGCTATTTATGACAAACCCACAGCTAATATCATACTGAATGGGCAAAAATTGGTAAAAATCCCATTGAAAAGTGGCACAAGACAGGGATGCCCTCTCTCACCACTCCTATTCAACATAGTGTTGGAAGTTCTGGCTAGGGCAATCAGGCAAGAGAAAGAAATCAAGGGTATCCAGTTAGGAAAAAAGAAGTCAAATTGTCCCTGTTTGCAGATGACATGATGGTATATTTAGAAAACCCCATTGTCTCAGCCCAAAATCTCCTTCAGCTGATAAGAAACTTCAGCAAAGTCTCAGGATACAAAATTAATGTGCAAAAATCACAAGCATTCTTATACACCAGTAACAGACAAACAGAGAGCCAAATCAGGAATGAACTTCCATTCACAATTGCTTCAAAGAGAATAAAATACCTAGGAATCCAGCTTACAAGGGATGTCAAGGACCTCTTCAAGGAGAACTACAAACCACTGCTCAGTGAAATAAAAGAGGACACAAACAAATGGAAGAACATACCATGCTCATGGATAGGAAGAATCAATATCGTGAAAATGGCCATATTGCCCAAGGTGATTTATAGATTCAATGCCATCCCCATCAAGCTACCAATGAGTTTCTTCACAGGATTGGAAAAAACGGCTTTAAAGTTCATATGGAACCAAAAAGGAGCCCGCATTGCCAAGACAATCCTAAGTCAAAAGGACAAAGCAGGAGGCATCATGCTACCGGACTTCAAACTATACTAAAAGGCTACAGTAACCAAAACAGCATGGTACTGGTACCAAAACAGAGATATAGACCAATGGAACAGAACAGAGTCCTCAGAAATAATACCACACATCTACAGCCATCTGATCTTTGACAAACCTGAGAGAAACAAGAAATGGGGAAAGGATTCCCTATTTAATAAATGGTGCTGGGAAAATTGGCTAGCCATAAGTAGAAAGCTGAAACTGGATCCTTTCCTTACCCCTTATAGGAAAATTAATTCAAGATGGATTAGAGACTTAAATGTTAGACCTAATACCATAAAAACCCTAGAAGAAAATCTAGGTAGTACCATTCAGGACATAGGCATGGGCAAGGACTTCATGTCTAAAACACCAAAAGCAACGGCAGCAAAAGCCAAAATTGACAAATGGGATCTAACTAAATTAAAGAGCTTTTGCACAGCAAAAGAAACTACCATCAGAGTGAACAGGCAACCTACAGAATGGGAGAAAATTTTTGCAACCTACTCATCTGACAAAGGGCTAATATCCAGAATCTACAAAGAACTCAAACAAATTTACAAGAAAAAAACAAACAACCCCATCAAAAGTGGGCAAAGGATATGAACAGACATTTCTCAAAAGAAGACATTCATACAGCCAACAGACACATGAAAAAATGCTCATCATCACTGGCCATCAGAGAAATGCAAATCAAAACGACAATAAGATTCCATCTCACACCAGTTAGAATGGCAATCATTAAGAAGTCAGGAAGCAACAGATGTTGGAGAGGATGTGGAGAAATAGGAACACTTTTACACTGTTGGTGGGATTGTAAACTAGTTCAACCATTATGGAAAACAGTATGGCCATTCCTCAAGGATCTAGAACTAAATGTACCCTATGACCCAGCCATCCACTACTGGGTATATACCCAAAGGATTATAAATTATTCTACTACAAAGACACATGCACACGTATGTTTATTGCAGCACTATTCACAATAGCAAAGACTTGGAATCAACCCAAATGTACATCTGTGACAGACTGGATTAAGAAAATGTGGCACATATACACCATGGAATACTATGCAGCCATAAAAAAGGATGAGGTTGCGTCCTTTGTAGGGACATGGATGCAGCTGGAAACCATCATTATTAGCAAACTATCACAAGAACAGAAAACCAAACACCGCATGTTCTCACTCATAGGTGGGAACTGAACAATGAGATCACTTGGACTTGGGAAGGGGAACATCACACATCGGGGCCTATCATGGGGAGGGGGGAGGAGGGAGGGATTACATTGGGGAGTTATACATGATATAAATGATAAATTGATGGGTGCTGACGAGTTGATGGGTGCAGCACACCAACATGGCATAAGTATACATATGTAACAAACCTGCACGTTATGCACATGTACCCTAGAACTTAAAGTATAATAAAAAAAAAAAAAGAAATAATTGGGGGGCGGAGCAAGATGGCCGAATATAAACAGATCCAGTCTCCAGCTCCTAGTGCAAGTGACACAGAAGACAGGTGATTTCTGCATTTTCAGCTGAGGTACCATGTTCATCTCACTAGGGAAGGCCAGACAATCAGTGCTGGACAGCTGCTGCAGCCCGACCAGTGAGAGCTGAAGCAGGGCGAGACATCACCTCATCTTGAAAGCACAAGGGGGAAGGGAATCCCTTTTCCTAGCCAGGGTAACTGAGATACTCACCTGGAAAATCAGGTAACTCCCGCCCAAATACTGCACTTTACCAAGGGTCTTAGCAAACGGTACACCAGGAGATTATATCCCACACCTGGCTGGGAGGGTCCAGCACCAACAGAGCCTCTCTCATTGCTAACACAGCAGTCTGCAATCTAATGGCAAGGCAGCAGCAAGGCTGGGGGAGGGGCGCCCGCCATTGCTGAGGCTTAAGTAGGTAAACAAAGCTGCTGGGAAGCTTGAACTGGCTGTAGTCCACAACAGCTCAAGGAGTCCTGCCAGTCTCTGTAGACTCCACCTCTGAGGACAAGGCACAGCTAAACAAACAAACAAAAAACAGCAGAAACCTCTGCAGATGCAAACGTCCCTGTCTGACCACTTTGAAGAGAGCAGTGGATCTCTCAACAGAGACACTGGGATCTGAGAACAGACAGACTGTCTGCTCAAGTAGGTCCCTGATCCCTGAGGAGCCTAACTGGGAGAAATCTCCCAGTAGAGGCAGACCAACACCACACATCACACAGTGGGGTACACTCTTGAGATGAATCTTCCAAAGCAGCAATCAGACAGTTACACTCTCTGTTCAGCAATATTCTATCTTCTGTGGCAACCGCTGCTGATACCCAGGCAAACAGGGTCTGGAGTGGACCTCAAGCAATCTCCAACAGACCTACCACTGAGGATCCTGACTGTTAGAAGGAAAAATAACAAACAGGAAGGACACCCACACCAAAACCCCATCAGTACGTCACCATCATCAAAGAACAAAGGGAGATAAAACCACAAAGATGGGGAAAAAGCAGGACAGAAAACCTGGAAATTCAGAAAATAAGAGAGCGTCTCCCCTTCCAAAGGAACACAACTAATCACCAGCAATGGATCAAAGCTGGATGGAGAATGACTTTGACAAGATGAGAGAAGAAGGCTTCAGTCCATCAGACTTCTCAGAGCTAAAGGAGGAATTACATACCCAGAGCAAAGAAACTAAAGGTCTTGAAAAAAAAATGGATGAATGGATAACTAACAGAGAAGGACATAAATGAACTGACAGAGATAAAAACCATGACATGAGAAATGGGTGACAAATGCACAAGCTACAGTAACCAACTCGACCAACTGGAAGAAAGAGTATCAGTGACTGAGGATAAAATGAATGAAATGTAGCCAGAAGAGAAGTCTAAAGAAAAAAGAGGAAAAATAAATGAACAAAGCCTTCAAGAAGTATGAGATTATGTGAAAACACCAAATCTACGTCTGACTGTGGTGCCTGAAAGTGAGGGGGAATATGTAATCAAGTTGGAAAACACTCTTTAGGATATCATCCAAAAGAACTTGCCCAACATAGTAAGGCAGGCCAACATTCAAATTCAGGAAATACAGAGAATGCCACAAAGATACTCTGCCAGAAGAGCAACTCCAAGACACATAATTGCCAGATTCACCAAAGTTGAAATGAAGGAAAAAATCTTAAGGGCAGCCAGAGAGAAAGGTCGGGTTACCCACAAAGGGAAGCCCATCAGAATAACAGCAGACCTCTCGGCAGAAACTCTCCAAGCCAGAAGAGAGTGGGGGCCAATATTCAACATTCTTAAAGAAAAGAATTTTCAACTCAGAATTTCATATCCAGCCAAACTAAGCTTCATAAGTGAAAGAGAAATAAAATCCTTTACAGAAAAGCAAATGCTTAGAGATTTTGTCACCACCAGGCCTGCCTTACAAGAGACCCTGAAGGAAGCCCTAAACATGGAAACGAACAACCAGTACCAGCCATTAAAAAACATGCCAAAATGTAAAGACCATTGATGCTAGGAAGAAACTGTATCAACTAACGACCAAAAGAAGTAGTTAATATCATAATGGCAGGATCAAGTTCACACATAACAATATTAACCTTAAATGTAAATGGACTAAATGCTCCAATGAAAAGACACAGACTGGCAAACTGGATAAAGAGTCAAGACCCATGAGTTTGCTGTTTTCAAGAGCCCTATCTCACATGCAGAGAAACACATAGGCTCAAAATAAAGGGATGGAGAAAGATCTACCAAGCAAATGGAGAACAAAAGAAAGCAGTGTTTGCAGTCCTAGTCTCTGATAAAACAGACTTTAAACCATCAAACATCAAAAGAGACAAGGCCATTACATAATGGTAAAGGGATCAATTCAACAGGAAGAGCTAACTCTCCTAAATATATATGCACCCAGTACAGGAGCACCCAGATTCATAAAGCAAGTCCTTAGAGACTTACAGAGAGACTTAGACTCCCATACAATAATAATGGGAGACTTCAACACCTCACTGTCAAAATTAGACAGATCAACAAGACAGAAAGTTAACGAGGATATCCAGGAATTGAACTCATCTCTGCAGCAAGCTGACCTAACAGACATCTACAGAACTCTCCACCCCAAATCAACAGAATATACATTCTTCTCAGCGCCACATCGCACTTATTCCAAAATTGACCACATATTTGGAAGTAAAGCACTCCTCAGCAAATGTCAAAGAACAGAAATTATAACAAACTGTCTCTCAGACCACAGTGCAATCAAACTAGAACTCAGGACTAAGAAACTCAATCAAAACCACTCAACTACATGGAAACTGAACAACCTGCTCCTGAATGACTACTGGGTACTAACAAAATGAAGGCAGAAATAAAAATGTTCTTTGAAACGAATGAGAACAAAGATACAACATAGCAGAATCTCTGGGACACATTTAAAGCAGTGTGTAGAGGGAAATTTATAGCACTAAATGCCCACAAGAGAAAGCAGGATTGATCTAAAATTGACACTCTAACATCACAATTAAAAGAACTAGAGAGGCAAGAGCAAACACATTCAAAAGCTAGCAGAAGGCAAGAAATAACTAAGATTGGAGCAGAACTGAAGGAGATAGAGACACAAAAAACCCTCCAAAAAATCAATGAATCCAGGAGTTGGTTTTTTGAAAAGATCAACAAAATTGACAGACTGCTAGCAAGACTACTAAAGAAGAAAAGAGAGAAGAATCAAATGGACACAATAAAAAATGATAAAGGGGATATCACCACAGACCCCAGAGAAATACAAACTACCATCAGAGAATACTATAAACACCTCTACGCAAATAAATTAGAAAATCTAGAAGAAATAGATAATTTCTTGGACACTTACACTCTCCCAAGACTAAACCAGGAAGAAGTTGAATCCCTGAATAGACCAATAGCAGGCTCTGAAATTGAGGCAATAATTAATAGCCTATCAACCAAAAAAAGTTCAGGACCTGATGGATTCACAGCTGAATTCTACCAGAGGTACAAGGAGGAGCTGGTACCATTCCTTCTGAAACTATTCCAATCAATTGAAAAAGAGGGAATCCTCCCTAACTCATTTTATGAGTCCAACATCATCCTGATACCAAAGCCTGGCAGAGACACAACAAAAAAAGAGAATTTTAGACCGATAACCCTGGTGAACATCGATGCAAAAATCCTCAGTAAAATACTGGCAAACCGGATCCAGCAGCACATCAAAAAGCTTGTCCACCATGATCAAGTGGACTTCATCCCTGGGATGCAGAGCTGATTCAACATACGCAAATCAATAAATGTAATCCAGCATATAAACAGAACCAAAGACAAGAACCACATGATTATCTCAATAGATGCAGAAAAGGCTTTTCACAAAATTCAACAGCCCTTCATGCTAAAAACGCTCAATAAATTTGGTATTGATGGAACGTATCTCAAAATAATAAGAGCTATTTATGACAAACCAACAGCCAATATCACACTGAATGGGCAAAAACTGGAAAAATTCCCTTTGAAAACTGGCAGAAGACGGATGCCCTCTGTCACCACTCCTATTCAACATAGTGTTGGAAGTTCTGGCTAGGGCAATCAGGCAAGATAAAGAAATAAAGGGTATTCAGTTAGGAAAAGAAGAAGTCAAATTGTCTCTGTTGGCAGATGACATGATTGTATATTTAGAAAACCCCATCGTCTCAGCCCAAAATCTCTTAAGCTGATAAGCAACTTCAGCAAAGTCTCAGGATACAAAATTAATGTACAAAAATCACAAGCATTCTTATACACCAGTAACAGACAAACAGAGAGCCAAATCATGAATGAACTTCCATTCACAATTGCTTGAAAGGGAATAAAATACCTAGGAATTCAACATACAAGGGATGTAAAGGACCGCTTCAAGGAGAACTACAAACCACTGCTCAGTGAAATAAAAGAGGACACAAACAAATAGAAGAACATACCATGCTCATGAATAGGAAGAATGAATATTGTGAAAATGGCCATACTGCCCAAGGTTGTTTATAGATTCAATGCCATCCCCATCAAGCTACTAATGAGTTTCTTCACAGAATTGGAAAAAACGGCTTTAAAGTTCATATGAAACCAAAAAAGAGCCTGCATTGCCAAGACAATCCTAAGTCAAAAGAACAAAGCTGGAGGCATCACGCTACCTGATTTCAAACTACACTACAAGGCTACAGTAACCAAAGCAGCATGGTACTGATACCAAAACGGAAATATAGACCAATGGAACAGAACAGAGTCCGCAGAAATAATACCACACATCTACAGTCATCTCATCTTTGACAAACCTGAGAAAAACAAGAAATGAGGAAAGGATTCCCTATTTAAAACATGTGCTGGGAAAATTGGCTAACCATAAGTAGAAAGCTGAAACAGGATCCTTTCCTTACTCCTTATATGAAAATTAATTCAAGATGGATTAGAGACTTGAATGTTAGACATAAAACCATAAAAACCCTAGAAGAAACCTGGGTAGTACTATTCAGGACATAGGCATGGGCAAGGACTACATGTCTAAAACACCAAAAACAATGGCAACAAAAGCCAAAATTGACAAATGGGATCTAAGTAAACTAAAGAGCTTCTGCACAGCAAACGAAAGTACCATCAGAGTAAACAGGCAACTTACAGAACGGGAGAAAATTTTTGCAATCTACTCATCTGACTAAGGGCTCATATCCAGAACCTAGAAAGAACTCAAAAAAATTTCCAAGAAAAAAACAAACAACCCCATCAAAAAGTGGGGAAAGGATATGAACAGACATTTCTCAAAAGAAGACATGCATACAGCCAACAGACACATGAAAAAATGCTCATCATCACTCACCATCAGAGAAATGCAAATCAAATCCACAATGAGATACCATCTCACACCAGTTAGAATGGCAATCATTAAAAAGTCAGGAAACAACAGCTTCTGGAGAGGATGTGGAGAAATAGGAACACTTTTACACTGTTAGTGGGATTGTAAACTAGTTCAACCATTATAGAAAGCAGTATGGTGATTCCTCAAGGATCTAGAACTAGAAGTACCATATGACCCAGCCATCCCATTACTGGGTATACACCCAAAGATTATAAATCATGCTGCTATAAAGACACATGCACATGAATGTTTATTGCGCCACTATTCACAATAGCACAGACTTAGAATCAACCCAAATGTCCATCAGTGATAGACTGGATTAAAAAATGTGGCACATATACACCATGGAATACTATGCAGCCATAAAAAAGGATGACTTTGTGTCCTTTGTAGGGGCATGGATGCAGCTGGAAACCATTCTTAACATTCTTGCATCATTCTTTTTTTTTTTTTTGAGACGGAGTCTTGCTCTGCCACCCAGGCTGGAGTGCAGTGGCCGGATCTCAGCTCACTGCAAGCTCCGCCTCCCGGGTTTACGCCATTCTCCTGCCTCAGCCTCCCGAGTAGCTGGGACTACAGGCGCCCGCCTCGTCGCCCGGCTAGTTTTTTTTTTTTGTATTTTTAAGTAGAGACAGGGTTTCACCGTATTAGCCAGGATGGTCTCGATTTCCTGACCTCGTGATCCGCCCGTCTCGGCCTCCCAAATCTTGCATCATTCTTAACAAACTATCACAAGAACAGAAAACCAAACCCCGCATGTTCTCACTCATAGGTGGGAACTGAACAATGAGATCACTTGGACTCCAGAAGGGGAACATCACACACGGGGCCTATCATGGGGAGGGGGGAGGGGGTTATTGCACTGAGAGTTATACCTGATGTAAATGACGAGTTGATGGGCGCTGACGAGTTTATGGGTGCAGCACACCAACATGGCACAAGTGTACATATGTAACAAACCTCCAAGTTATGCACATGTACCCTAGAACTTTAAGTATAATAATAAAATTTTAAAAAGAATAGAAAACAAACAAGAAAAATCATCTGATAACAACAAGAAAGAAGCTTTCTGAGAAAGTCCTTTGTGATGTGTGAATTCATCTCACAGAGTTACACCTTCCTTTTCATGGAGCGGTTTGCAAACACTGCTTTCACATAATCTGCAAAGCGATGTATGGGAGTGCATTGAGGCCTATCATGTAAAAGAAAATATACTCAGATAAAAACTGGAAATAAACTTCCTGAGATAATTCTTTTTTCTGTGTGAATTCATCTCACAGAGTTACACCTTTCTTTTCGTGGAGCAGTTTGCTAACACTACTTTCTTGGAATCTGCAAAGGGATATTTGGGAGTGCCTTGAGGCCTGTGATGAAAAAGGAAATATCCTCAGATATAAACTAGAAAGAAGCTTTCTGAGAAACTGCTTTGCGATGTGTAACTCTCAAAGAGTTACACTTTTCATTGAACACTTTGGTATCACTGTTTTTGGGGAATCTGCAAAGGGATTTTTGGGAGATCATAGAGACCTATGATGAAAAAGAAAATATCTCCAGATAAAAACTGGAGAGAAGGATTTGAGGAGCTGCTTAGTGATGTGCGTATTCACCTCATATGTGTAAACCATTTTGTTGATTGGGCCGTATGGATTCACTGTTTTTGTGGTGTCTGATAAGGGATATTTGGGAGGGCATTGAAGCTCATGGTGGAAAAAAAAATATGCAAAGGTAAAAACTAGAAAGGAGCTTCTTGAGAAATTTCTTTGTGATGGGTTATTTCAACTCCCAGAGGTAAACTATTCTTTTCATTGAGCAGTTTGGTAACCCTGCTTTGTGGAATCTACAAAGTGGTATTTGGAGCACAGAGAAGCCTATGG
>NW_022681001.1:0-54543 GCF_009764315.1 Trachypithecus francoisi | reverse complement strand
ATAATGGAAAAAGAAATACCCTCAGATAAAAACTACACAGAAGCTTCCTGAGAACTGCTTTGTGATGGGTCAATTTATCTCACAGAGGTACATCATTCTTTTCTTCGAGCAGTTTGTTAGCACTGTTTTTGTGGAATCTGCAGAAGGATATTTTGGAGTGCATAGGGGCGTGAAGTGAAAAAAGAAAATTCTTCAGGTAGCAACTGGAGAGAAACTTTGGGAGAAACTCCTTTGTGATGTGTGTGTTCATCTCATAGAGCTATACGTTTCTGTTGGGGGAGTATTTTGGCATCACTGTTTTTGTGGCATCTGAGAAGGAATATCTGGGAGCACATTGAAGTCCATAGTGGAAAAGGAAATATCCTCAGATAAAAACCAAAAAGAAGAATTCAGAGAAAGTGCTCTGTGATGTGTGAATTCATCTCACAGAGTTACCCTGTTCTTTTCATCATGTAGTTTGCAAACACTGTTTAATTGGAATCTGCAACAGGACATTTCGGAGTGCATTGAAGGTGATGGTGACAAAGGAAATATACTCATATAAAAACTAGAAAGAATCTTTCTGAGAATCCACTTTGTGATGTGTTAATTCATTTCACTGTTATAGAATTCTTCTCATGAATCAGTTTGGAAGCACTATTTTTGTGTTGTCTGAGAAGGGATATTTGGGAGCACATGGAAACTGACAGTGGAAAAGGAAATATCCTGAGATAAAAACTACAAAGAAGCTTTCTGAGAAATTTCTTTGTAATGGGTTAATTCATCACACAGATTTACACCATTGTTTTCTTTGAGCAGCTTGCTACCCCTGTTTTTAAGGAAACTGCAAAGGGATATTTGGGAGCTCTTAGAGGCCTGTGGTGAAAAAGGAAATAACTTCTGATAAAAACTGGAGAGAAGATTTTCAAGAAATGGTTATGTTATATGTGTATTCATCTCATAGAATTTAACCTTTTTGTTGATTGAGCAGTTCAGCATCACTGTATTTTTGGTATCTGAGGGGAGATATTTTTGAACTCATTGAAGCCTATGGTTAAAAAGGAAATGTCCTCATATTTAAACTAGAAAGAAACTTTCTGAGAAACTGCCTTGTAATGGGTGAATTCATCTCACAGAGTTGCAACTTTCTATTCATTGAGTAGTTTGGTAAAACTGTTTATGTGGAGTCTGCAAAGGATATTCAGGAGTGCTCAGAGTCCAGTGGTGAGAAAGGAAATATTTTCAGGTTAAAAACTGTAGAGAAGCTTTCTGAGACTCTACTTTGTGATGTGTGCATTCATCTCATAGAGCTAAACGTTTCTGTTTATTGAGCACTTTGGTATTACTGTTTTTGTGCTGTCTGAGAAGGGTATTTGGGAGCACATTGAAGTCTAGGGTGGAAAAGGAAATAACCACAGAAAAAAATTGGAAAGAAAGTTCCTGAAAAAGTGCTTGGTGATGTTTAATTCACCTCACAGGGTTACACAATTTTTTTCATGGAGAAGTTTGGTAGCACTATTGTTGGAAGTTGGAGAAGGGATAATTTGAATCACACTGAAGCCTATGGTGACAAAGGAAATATCCTCAGATAAAAAAATGATGTTTTCCTAGAAACTGCTTAGTGATGTGTGAATTCATTTCACACAGTTACTCTGTTCTTTTCATTGTGGACTTTGCTAGCACTATGTTCTTGGAATCTACAATGGGATACTTTTGAGGGCATTGAGGCTTAGGTTGACAAAGCCAATATCCTCAGACAAAAACTAGTAAGAAACTTTCTGACCAACGGCTTTGTGATTTGTGAACTCATCTCACAGAGCTACAAGACAGTTTTCATGGAGCAGGTTGGCAGTTAGCAGGTTTGGGGAATCTGAGAAGGGATATTTAGTTAGCAGGTTTGGGGAATCTGAGAAGGGATATTTTTGTTTGCATTGAAGCCAATGATGACAAAGGAAATATCCTCAGATAAAAACTAGAAAGAAGCTTAGGGAGAAGCTTCTTTGTAATGTATGTATTCATCTCACAGAGTAACACCTTCCTTTTCATGGAGCAGTTTGCTAACACTCTTTTCATGCAACGTGCAAAGGGATATTTTTGAGTGTTTTGAAGCCTATAGTGAAAAAGGAAATATTCTTAGATAAAAAATAGAAAGAAACTTTCCGAGAAACTGCTTTGTGATGTGTAAATTCATCTCACAGAGTTACACTATTATTTTCATTGAGCAGTTTGATAACACTGTTTTCTTGGAATCTGCAATAGGACATTTGGGAGTGCATTGAAGTCTATTGTGACAAAGGGAATATCCTCAGTTCAAAACCAAGTTCAGCTTTCTCTGAAACTGCTTTGTGATATGTCAGTTCACCTCACAGAGTCACAAATTTCATTTCATTGAGAAGTTTGTTATCACTTCTTTATTCCTGGAATCTGCAATGGGATATTCTGGAGCTCATTGAAGGATATGGTAAAAAAGGAAATATCCTCATATAAAAACTAGAAATAAGCTTTCTGAGACACAGCTTTGTTATGTGTCAATTCATCTTGCAGAGTTACACCATAGTTTTCATGGAGTAGTATTTTAGCACTGTTTTTGGGGAGTCTCAGAAGGAATATTTTGGATCTCATTGAAGCCTAAGGTGACAAAAGAAATATCCTCGGATTACAACTAGAAAGAAGCTTTCTGAGAAACTTCTTTGTGATGTGTGTATTCATATCACAGAGTAACACCATTTTTTTCCATGAAGCAGTTTACTAACACTGTTTTCATGGAACCTACAAAGGGATATTTTGTAGCGTGTTGAGGCCTACAGTGAAAAAAGAAATATACTCAGAAAAAAATTAGAAAGAAACTTTCTGAGAAACTGCTTTGTGCTGTGTGAATTCATCTCACAGAGTTACACCACTCTTTTCATGGAGAAGTTTGGTAGCACTGTTTTTGAGAAATCTGAGAAGGAATATTTTGAATCACATTGAAGCCTAATGTTACAAAGGAAATATCCTCAGATAAAAACTAGAAAGAAGGTTGCTGAAAAAGTGCTTTGTGTTGTTTTATTTCGTTTCACAGAGTTATATCTTTATTTTAATGGAGCCATTTGCTCAAACTGTTTTTGTGGAATCTTCCAAGGGTTATTTGGGAGCACATTGAGACCTATGGTGAAAGAGGGAATATCCTCAGATAAAAATATAAAAGAAACTTTCTGTGAAACTGCTTTGTGGTGTGTGAATTCACCTCCGAGAGTTACCGAGTTCTCTTCATTGAGAAGGTTGCTAACACTTTTTTCGTGAAATCTCCTATGGGATATTCCAGAGAGCATTGAGGAATATGAATAAAATGGAAATATACGCAGTTACAATATAGGAAGAAGCGGTCTGAGAAACAGCTTTCTGATGTGTGAATTCATTTCACAGAGTTACACCATTCTTTTCATGGAACACTGTGGTAGCACTGTTTTGAGGGAATCTGAGAAGGGATATTTTGGATGGCATTGAAGCCTAGGGTGACAATGGAAGTATAATCAGATAAAAACTATCAAGAAACTTTCCGAGAAACTTCTTTGTGATGTGTGTGTTCATCTCATAGAGTAACACTTTTCTTTTCATGGAGCTGTTTGCTAACACTGTTTTCATTGAATCTACAAAGTGATATTTTGTAGCGAGTTGAGGCCTATGGTGAAAAAGGAAATATCCTCAGACAAAAACTAGAGGGAAGCTTTCTGAGAAACTACTTTTTGATGTGTGAATTCATCTTACAGAGTTACATCACACTTTTCATGGAGCAGTTGCTAACACTGTTTTCCTGGAATCTGCAATAGGATATTTCCAAGTGCATTGAAGTCTTTGATGACAAAAGAAATAGCATCAGAAAAAAAAGAAGCTTTCTGTGAAACTGCTTAGTGATGTGTGAATTCATCTCCCAAAGTTACACCTTTATTTTCATGGCACAGTTTGGTAGCACTCTTTCTGAGGTGTCTGAGAAGAGATATTTTCGATCACATTGAAGCCTATGGTGACAAAGGAAATATCATAAGACAAAAATTAGAAGGAAGATTTCTGAGAAATCACTTTGTGATGTATAAATTCATCTGAGAGTTGCATGATTTTTTTCGTGGATCAGTTTTGTAACATTGTTTTTGGGGAATCTGAGAAGGGTTATTTTCTATTGCAATGAAGGTTAATGTGACAAAGAAAATACCCACAGATTAAAACTAGAAAGAAGCTTTCTGAGATATTTCTTTGTGATATGTGAATTCATCTCAGAGAGTTACACCTTTCTTTTCAGGGAGCAGTTTGCTAACATGTTTTCGTGGAATCTGCAAAGGTACATTTCCGAACGCAGTGAGGCCTATACTAAAAAAGGAAATATCCTCAGAAAAAAACTAGAAAGAAACATTCTGAGAAATTGCTTTGTGATGTTTGATTCATCTTACAGAGTTACACTGTTCTTTTCATTGAGCAGTTTGATAATACGGTTTTCGTGGAATCTGCAATGGGATATTTGGGAGGACATTGAAGCCTACAGTGACAAAGGAAATATACTCAGATAAAAAGCAAGAAGAATCTTTCTGAGAAACTGCTTTTTGTTGTGTGAATTCATGTCACAGAGAAGCACTGTTCTTTCCATTGAGCAGTTTGTTAACACTGTTTTCTTGGAATCTGCAATGGGATATTTCAGAGGGAATTGATGCTGCTGGTGACAAAGGAAATATCCTCAGCAAAAACTAGAAAGAAGCTTTCTAAGAAAACTCTTTGTAATGTGTGAATTCATCTCACAGAGTTGCACTGTTATTTTCATTGATCATTTTGCTAACACTGTTTTCTTGGAGTGTGCAGTGGGATATTTCAGAGCTCATTTTAAGCTTATGGTGAAAAAGGAAATACCTCATATAAAAACTAGAAAGAAGCTTTCTGAGAAACTTTGTGATGTGTTAATTCATCTCACAGAGTTACATGATTCTTTTCATGGATCAGTTTGGTAGCACTGTTTTTGGGGAATCTGAGAAGGGATACATTGGTTTGCATCTACAGTGACAAAGGACATATCCTCAGATAAAACCTAGAAAAAAGCTTTCTGAGAAAGTTAATTGTGATTTTGGAATTCTTCACACAGAGGTAGACATTTCTTTTCATGGAGAGGTTGATAACACAGTTTTTGTGGAATCTGCAAAGGCTTATTTGCGAACGCATTAAGGCCTGTGGTGAAACAGGAAATATTCTCAAATAATAGCTAAAAAGAAGCTTTCTGAGAAGCGGCTTTGTGATGTGTGAATTCATCTCACAGAGTTACATGATTGTTTTCATGGAGCAGTTTGGTAGCACTGTGTTTTGGGAATCTGAGAAGGGATATTTTGGATCACACTGAATCCTATGGTGGCAAAGGAAAATTCATGAGCTAAAAACTTAAAAGAAGCTTTCTGGGAAACTTCTTTGTGATATTTGTATTCATCTCACAGAGTAACAACTTTCTTTTCATGGAGCAGTTTGCTAACAGTGTATTAGTGGAATCTACAAAGTGATATTTGGGAGGGTGCTGAGACCTATGGTGAAAAAGGAAATATCTTCCCATAATAAATGGAAACAAGCTTTCTGAGAAACTGCTTTGGGACGTGTGAATTCATCTCACAGAGTCCCACAACCCTTTTCATGGAGCAGTTTGCTAACATTGTTTTCGTGGAATCTGCAATAAGATATTTGGGAGCACATTGAAGCCTATGGTGACAAAGGAAATATCCTCAGAAAAAAACTAGAAAGAAGCTTTCTAAGAAAACTCTTTGTAATGTGTGAATTCATCTCACTAAGATACACGATACTTTTCATGGAGCAGTTTGGTAGCACTCTTTTTAGGGAATCTGAGAAGGGATATTTTGTATCGCATTGAAGCTCACGGTGACAAAGGAAATATCCTCACATAAAAACTAGAAAGAAGCTTTCTGAGAAATTTCTTTGTCATATGTGAATTCATCTCTCAGGGTTCCACTGTTCTTTTCATTGAGCAGTTTGCTAATACTGTTTTCTTGGAATCCATAATGGGATATTTCAAAGCTCATTGAACTTTATGGTGACAAAGTAAATATATTCATACAAAAACTGGAAAGAAACTTTCTGAGAAGCTGCTTTGTGATGTGTTAATTCTGCTCACAGAGCTACACAGTTCTTTTCATGGATCAGTTTTGTAACATTGTTTTTGGGGAATCTGAAAGAAATAATTTGGATCGCATTGTAGCCTATGGTGACAAGTAAAATATCCTCAGATAAAAACCAGAAAGAACTTTCTGAGAAACTGCTTTGTGATTTGCGAATTCATCTCACAATGTTACACTGTTCTTTTCATTAAGCAGTTGTTAACGCTGTTTACTTGGAATCCACAATTGGATATTATGGAGCACACGGAAGCTTATGGTGACAAAGGAAGTATCCTGAGAGAAAAACTAGAAAGAGGGTCTCTGAGAAACTATTTTCTGATTTGTGAACTCATCTCACAGAGTTACACCTTTCTATTCATGGGTCAGTTTTTTAGGACTGTTTTTAGGGAATTTGAGAAGGGATAGTTTGTACTGCATGGAAGCCTATGGTGACAAAGGAAACATCCTTAGATAAAAATTAGAAGATTTCTAAGAAACTTCTATGTGATGTGTGAATTCATCTCACAGAGTTATACCTTTCTTTTCGTTGAGCTGTCTGCTAACAATGTTTTTGTGGAATCTGCAATAGGATATTTGGAGCACATTGAGACCTATGGTGAAAGAGGGAATATCCTCAGATAAAAATATAAAAGAAACTTTCTGTGAAACTGCTTTGTGGTGTGTGAATTCACCTCCGAGAGTTACCGAGTTCTCTTCATTGAGAAGGTTGCTAACACTTTTTTCGTGAAATCTCCTATGGGATATTCCAGAGAGCATTGAGGAATATGAATAAAATGGAAATATACGCAGTTACAATATAGGAAGAAGCGGTCTGAGAAACAGCTTTCTGATGTGTGAATTCATTTCACAGAGTTACACCATTCTTTTCATGGAACACTGTGGTAGCACTGTTTTGAGGGAATCTGAGAAGGGATATTTTGGATGGCATTGAAGCCTAGGGTGACAATGGAAGTATAATCAGATAAAAACTATCAAGAAACTTTCCGAGAAACTTCTTTGTGATGTGTGTGTTCATCTCATAGAGTAACACTTTTCTTTTCATGGAGCTGTTTGCTAACACTGTTTTCATTGAATCTACAAAGTGATATTTTGTAGCGAGTTGAGGCCTATGGTGAAAAAGGAAATATCCTCAGACAAAAACTAGAGGGAAGCTTTCTGAGAAACTACTTTTTGATGTGTGAATTCATCTTACAGAGTTACATCACACTTTTCATGGAGCAGTTTGCTAACACTGTTTTCCTGGAATCTGCAATAGGATATTTCCAAGTGCATTGAAGTCTTTGATGACAAAAGAAATAGCATCAGAAAAAAAAGAAGCTTTCTGTGAAACTGCTTAGTGATGTGTGAATTCATCTCCCAAAGTTACACCTTTATTTTCATGGCACAGTTTGGTAGCACTCTTTCTGAGGTGTCTGAGAAGAGATATTTTCGATCACATTGAAGCCTATGGTGACAAAAGGAATATCATAAGACAAAAATTAGAAGGAAGATTTCTGAGAAATCACTTTGTGATGTATAAATTCATCTGAGAGTTGCATGATTTTTTTCGTGGATCAGTTTTGTAACATTGTTTTTGGGGAATCTGAGAAGGGTTATTTTCTATTGCAATGAAGGTTAATGTGACAAAGGAAATACCCACAGATTAAAACTAGAAAGAAGCTTTCTGAGATATTTCTTTGTGATATGTGAATTCATCTCAGAGAGTTACACCTTTCTTTTCAGGGAGCAGTTTGCTAACATGTTTTTCGTGGAATCTGCAAAGGTACATTTCCGAACGCAGTGAGGCCTATACTAAAAAAGGAAATATCCTCAGAAAAAAACTAGAAAGAAACATTCTGAGAAATTGCTTTGTGATGTTTGATTCATCTTACAGAGTTACACTGTTCTTTTCATTGAGCAGTTTGATAATACGGTTTTCGTGGAATCTGCAATGGGATATTTGGGAGGACATTGAAGCCTACAGTGACAAAGGAAATATACTCAGATAAAAAGCAAGAAGAATCTTTCTGAGAAACTGCTTTTTGTTGTGTGAATTCATGTCACAGAGAAGCACTGTTCTTTCCATTGAGCAGTTTGTTAACACTGTTTTCTTGGAATCTGCAATGGGATATTTCAGAGGGAATTGATGCTGCTGGTGACAAAGGAAATATCCTCAGCAAAAACTAGAAAGAAGCTTTCTAAGAAAACTCTTTGTAATGTGTGAATTCATCTCACAGAGTTGCACTGTTATTTTCATTGATCATTTTGCTAACACTGTTTTCTTGGAGTGTGCAGTGGGATATTTCAGAGCTCATTTTAAGCTTATGGTGAAAAAGGAAATACCCTCATATAAAAACTAGAAAGAAGCTTTCTGAGAAACTTTGTGATGTGTTAATTCATCTCACAGAGTTACATGATTCTTTTCATGGATCAGTTTGGTAGCACTGTTTTTGGGGAATCTGAGAAGGGATACATTGGTTTGCATCTACAGTGACAAAGGACATATCCTCAGATAAAACCTAGAAAAAAGCTTTCTGAGAAAGTAATTGTGATTTTGGAATTCTTCACACAGAGGTAGACATTTCTTTTCATGGAGAGGTTTGATAACACAGTTTTTGTGGAATCTGCAAAGGCTTATTTGCGAACGCATTAAGGCCTGTGGTGAAACAGGAAATATTCTCAAATAATAGCTAAAAAGAAGCTTTCTGAGAAGCGACTTGTGATGTGTGAATTCATCTCACAGAGTTACATGATTGTTTTCATGGAGCAGTTTGGTAGCACTGTGTTTTGGGAATCTGAGAAGGGATATTTTGGATCACACTGAATCCTATGGTGGCAAAGGAAAATTCATGAGCTAAAAACTTAAAAGAAGCTTTCTGGGAAACTTCTTTGTGATATTTGTATTCATCTCACAGAGTAACAACTTTCTTTTCATGGAGCAGTTTGCTAACAGTGTATTAGTGGAATCTACAAAGTGATATTTGGGAGGGTGCTGAGACCTATGGTGAAAAAGGAAATATCTTCCCATAATAAATGGAAACAAGCTTTCTGAGAAACTGCTTTGGGACGTGTGAATTCATCTCACAGAGTCCCACAACCCTTTTCATGGAGCAGTTTGCTAACATTGTTTTCGTGGAATCTGCAATAAGATATTTGGGAGCACATTGAAGCCTATGGAGACAAACAAAATATCATCAGACAAAAAACAAAAATAAGCATTCTGTGAAACTGCTTTGTAAAGTGTGAATTCATCTCACTAAGATACACGATACTTTTCATGGAGCAGTTTGGTAGCACTCTTTTTAGGGAATCTGAGAAGGGATATTTTGTATCGCATTGAAGCTCACGGTGACAAAGGAAATATCCTCACATAAAAACTAGAAAGAAGCTTTCTGAGAAATTTCTTTGTCATATGTGAATTCATCTCTCAGGGTTCCACTGTTCTTTTCATTGAGCAGTTTGCTAATACTGTTTTCTTGGAATCCATAATGGCATATTTCGAAGCTCCTTGAACCTTATGGTGACAAAGTAAATATACTCATACAAAAACTGGAAAGAAACTTTCTGAGAAACTGCTTTGTGATGTGTTAATTCTGCTCACAGAGCTACACAGTTCTTTTTATGGATGAGTTTGGTAGCATGGTTTTTGGCGAATCTGAAAGAAATATTTTGGATCGCATAATAGCCTATGGTGACAAATAAAATATCCTCAGATAAAAACCAAAAAAAACTTTTTGAGAAACTGCTTTGTGATTTGCGAATTCATCTCACAATGTTACACTGTTCTTTTCATTAAGCAGTGTGTTAACGCTGTTTTCTTGGAATCCACAATTGCATATTATGGAGCACATAGAAGCTTATGGTGACAAAGGAAGTATCCTGAGAGAAAAACTAGAAAGAAGATCTCTGAGAAACTATTTTCTGATTTGTGAACTCATCTCACAGAGTTACACATTTCTATTCATGGGTCAGTTTTTTAGGACTGTTTTTAGGGAATCTGAGAAGGGATATTTTGTATTGCATGGAAGCCTATGGTGACAAAGGAAACATCCTTAGATAAAAACTAGCAAGAAGATTTCTAAGGAACTTCTATGTGATGGATGTGTGAATTCATCTCACAGAGTTATACCTTTCTTTTCATTGAGCTGTCTGCTAACAATGTTTTTGTGTACTCTGCAATAGGATATTTGGGAGCACATTGAGGCCTATGGTTAAAAAGGAAATATCCTCAGATTGAAAACAGAAAAAAGCATTCTGAGAAACTGATTTGTGATGTATGAACTCATCTCAGAGTTACGCTGTTCTTTTCATTCAGCAGTTTGCTAACTCTCTTCTTGAAATCTGAAATGGTTTATTTTGGAGCGCATTGAAACTTATGGTGACAAAGGAAATACCCTCATATAAAATCAACAAAGAAGCTTTCTGAGAAACCGCTCTGTGATGTGATAATTTATCTCACAGAATTTTACAATTCTTTTCATGGAACAGTTTGGTAGCACTGTTTTTGGGGAATCTCAGAAAGTATATTTGTATTGCATTGAAGCCTAGCATGACAAAGGAAATATCCTCAGACGAAAACTAGAAAGACGCTTTCTGAGAAACTGTTTTGTGATGTGTGAATTTATTTCACAGAGTTACACTTTTATTTTTATTGAGCAGTTTCCTAACACTTTTGTTGGAATCTGCAATAGGATATTTTGGAGTGCATTGAAGCTTATGTTGACAAACGAAATATCCTTAGACAAAAACTAGAAAGAAGCTTTCTGAGAAACTGCTTTCTGATTTGTGAATTCATCTCACAGAGTTACACCTTTCTTTTCATGGAGCAGTTTACTATAACATTTTTGGGGACTCTGAGAAGGGATATTTTGGATCACACTGAAGCCTATGGTGAAAAAGCAAATATCCTCAGATAAAAATTAGAAAGAAGCTTTCTGAGAAAGTGCTTTGTGATATGGGAATTCATGTCACAGAGTCACACATTTCTTTTCATGGAGTAGTTTGCTAACAATGTTTTTATGGAAACTGCCAAGGGATATTTGAGAGCACATTGAGGCCTATTATAAAAAGGAAATATCCTTAGATAAAAACTAGAAAGAAGCTTTCTGAGAAATTGTTTTCTGATATGTGAATTCATCTCTCAGAGTTACACTGTTCCTTTCATTGAGCAGTTTGCTAACACTGTTTTCTTGGAATCTGTATTGGGATATTTTTGATTGCTTTCAAGCTTTTGATGACAAAGGAAATATCCTCAGATAAAATTTAGAACAGAGCTTTCTAAGAA
Organism: Trachypithecus francoisi; assembly: GCF_009764315.1. Lineage (NCBI taxonomy): Eukaryota > Metazoa > Chordata > Mammalia > Primates > Cercopithecidae > Trachypithecus > Trachypithecus francoisi. Next base: position 43,164 of record NW_022681001.1, on the reverse strand, counting down.
ACTGCTTTGTGATGTGTGAATTCATCTCACAGAGTTACAACTATCTTTTCATGGAGTAGTTTGTTAGCACTGTTATTGGGGAATCTGAGAAGGGATATTTTGGATCACATTGAAGGCTATGGTGACAAAGGAAATATCCTCAGATAAAACCTAGAGAAAAGCTTTCTGAGATAGTTCTTTGTGATGTTTGAATTCCTCTCAAAGAGATACACCTTTCTTTTCATAATACTAGAAAGAACCTTTCTGAGAAAATGTTTTCTGATGTGTGAGTTTATGTCACATAGTTACACCATTCTTTTCTTACGTCAGTTGGCACCACTCTTGTTGAGGAATCTGGGAAGAGATATCTTGGATTGCATCGAGGACTAGAGTGACAAAGGAAGTATCCTCAGATCAAAATTGGTAAGAATCTTTAAGAGATACTGCTTTGTGATGTGTGAATTTATCTCACAGATACACCCTTCTTTTCACTGAACAGTTTGCTAACACTCTTCATGGACTCTGCAATAGGATGTTTTGTAGTGCATTGAAGCCCATGGTGACAAGGATATATCCTCAGATAAAAGAAGCCTTCTGAGAAACTCTTTTGTGATTTGTGAATTCATCTCACAGAGTTACACTGTTCTTTTCATTGAGCAGTTTGATAATACTTTTTTGTTGGAATCTGCAGTGGGATATTTCGTTGTCCATTGAAGTTTCTGGTGACAAAGGAAATATTCAAAGACAAAAACTAGAAAGAAGCTTTCTGAGAAACTGCTTTGTGATTTGTGAATTCATCTCACAGATTTACATGAATCTTTTCATGCAGCAGTTTGTTGGCACTGTTTTTGGAGAATCTGAGTAGGGATATTTTGGATCACACTGAAGCCAATGGGAACAGAGGAAATAACCTCAGATAAAAACTAAAAAGAAGCTCTCTGAGAAACTTCTTTGTGATGTGCTATTCATCTCAAAGAGTTACATTGTTCTTTTCAAGGAGCAGCTTGCTAACACGGTTTTCATGGAATCTGTCAAGGGATATTTGGGAGCACATTGAGGCCTATGGTGAAAAAAGAAATATCCTCAGATAAAAACTAGAAGGAAACTTTCTGAGAAACTGCTTACTGATGTGTGTATTCTTTGATTGGAAATGCACTTTTCCTTTCATTGAACAGTTTGCTAACATTGTTTTCTTGGAATCTGCATTGGGATATTTCAGAGTGAGTTGAAGCTTCTGGTGACAATGGAAATATCCTCATATAAAAAGTAGAGAGAAGCTTTCTGAGAAACTGCTTTATGATGTGTTAGTTTATCTCACAGATTTACATGATTCTTTTCAAGCATCAGATTGGTAGCACTGTTTTTGGGGAATCTGAGAAAGGATATTCTCAATCGCTTTGGAGCCAATGGTGACAAAGAAAATATCCTCAGATAAAATCTAGGACGAAGCTTTCTGAGAAAGTTCTTTGTGTTGTGTGAATTCACTTCACAGTGTTACTCCTTTCTTTTCATGGAGCAGTTTGCTAACACTGTTTTCGTGGAATCTGCAAAGGAATATTGGGGAGCATCTTGATGCCTATAGTGAGAAAGGAAATATCCTCAGAGAAAAACTACAAAGAAGCTTTCTGAGAAACTGCTTTGTGATGTGTGAATTCCTCTCACAGAGTTACATTGTTCTTATTATGGAGCAGTTTGATAACACAGTTTGCATGGAATCTGCAATAGGATATTTGAGAGCCCATTGAAGCCGAGGGTGACAAATTAAATATCATCAGACAAAAATCAAAAAGAAGCTTTCTAAGAAACTCTTTTGTGATTTTGGAATTCATCTCACATATTCACACCTTTTCATGGAGCAGTTTGCTAACATTATTTTCGTGGAATCTGCAAAGGGATATTCACGAGCGAATTGAGACAAACGGTTTAAAGGGAATAATCTTCAGACAAACACTAGACAGAAGCTTTCTGAGAAGCTCCTTTGTGATGTGTGAATTCAGCTCACAGAGTTACACCATTCTGTTTAATGAGACGTTTACTAACACTTTTTTGGGGGAATCTGCATTGGTATATTCTGGAGTGCATTGAGAAATATGGGGAAAAAGGAAATATCCTCAGATAGAAACTAGAAAGAAGCTTTCTGAGAAACTGCTTTGTGATGTGTGAATTCATCTCCCAGAGTTACACCATCCTTTACAGGGAGCTGTTTGGTCGCACTGTTTTTGGGGATGCTGAGAAGGGATATTGTGGATCCCTTTGAAGCCTATGGTTACAAAGGAAATATCCTCAGCTAAAAATGAGACAGAAGCTTTCTGAGAAGGTCCTTTGTGATGTGTGAATTCATCTCACATTGTTACACCTTTCTTTTCATGTAGCAGTTTGCTGACCCTCTTTTCGTGTAATCTACAAAGGGATATTTGGGAGTGCACAGAGTCTTATGTTGAAAAAGGAAATATCCTCAGATGAAAACTCGAAAGAAGCTTTATGAGAAACTGCTTACTGATGTGTGAATTCATCTCACAGAGTTACAGTGTTCTTTGCATTGAGCAGTTTGTTTACACTGTTTTCTTGGAATCTGCAATGGGATATTTGGAGCACCTTGAAGCTTATGGTGACAAAGGAAATATCCTCAGATAAAAACTAGAAAGAAGCTTTCCAATAAACCGCTTTATGGTGTGTTAGCTTGCCTCACAGAGGTACACGATTTTTTTCATGGATCATTTTGGTAGCAGCGTTTTTGGGGAATCTGAGAAGGGATATTTTGGATCTCATTGAAGCCTATGGTAAGAAAGGAAATATCCTGAGGCAAAAACTAGAAAGAAGCTTTCTGAGAAATGGTTTTGTGACGTGTGAATTCATCTCACCAAGTTACACCTCTCTTTTCATGGAGCAGTTTTTTAAGACTGTTTTAATGGAATCTGCAATAAGGTTGTCTGGAGCATATTGGCGTCTATAGTGAAAAATGAACTACTCTCATATTAAAACTAGAAAGAAGCTTTCTGAGAAACAGCTTTGTGATGTGTTATTTCATTGCACAGAGGTATACAGTCATTTTCATGTTTGAGTTTCATAGCAGTGTTTTCTGGGAATTTGAGAAGGGATATTTTGGATTGCATTGAAGCCTATGGTGACAAAGGATTTTAGTACTCTGATAAGTACTAAAATGTTTCTCTGAAAGTTCTTTATGATATGTGAATTCATCACACAGAGTTAAACGTTTCTTCTCATGGACCACGTTGATAACACTGTTTTCCTGGAATCTACAATAGGACATTTGGGAGCACATGGAAGTCTATGGTGACAAAGGAACTATCCTCAAATGCAAACCACAAAGAAGCTTTCTGAGAAATGGCTTGTGATGTGTGAATACACCCCACAGAGTTACACCATTCATTACATTGAGAAGTTTGCTAACTTTTTTTCATTTATTCTGCAACGGGATATTCGGAAGCACATTGAGGAATATGGTCAAAAAGGAAATATCCTCAGATACAAACAAGAAAGAAGTTTTCTGAGAAATTGCATTGTGATATGTGAATTCATCACACTGAGCTACACGTTTCATTCCATGGAGCATTTTGCCAACAGTATTTTCGTGGAATCTGCAAAGGGATATTTGTGAACATATTGAGGCAAATGGTGAAAAGGGAAACATCCTCACACAAAAACTAGATAAAAGCTTTCTGAGAAACTCCTTTGTGATGTGTGAATTCAACTCACAGAGTTACATCTCTCTTTTCATGGAGCACTTTGTTGTCACTCTTTTCATGGTATCTGCAATGGGATAATCCAGTGCACTTTGAGGCCTATAGTGAATAAGGAAATATCCTCACATAAAAATTAGAAAGAAGCTTTCTGAGAAACCACTTTGTGTTGTGTTATTTCATCTCAAAGAGTTACATGATCTTTTTCATGGATCAGTTTGGTAGCACTGATTTTGGGGAATATGAGAACAGATATTTTGGATCTCATTGAAGCCTATGGTGACAATCGAAATAGCCTCAGATAAAAACTAGAAAGAATCATTCTGAGAAACTTCTTTCTGATGTGTGAATTTATCTCACTGAGTTACACCTTTCATCTCATGCAGCAGTTTGATAACACTGTTTTCCTGGAATTTGCAATTGGATATTTGGGAGCACATTGAAGCCAATGGTGACAAAGGAACTATCCTCAGATAAAAGCAAAGAGAAACTTTCTGTTAAATGGCTTGTGATGTGTGTATTCACCTCACAAGGTTACACCATTTTTTTCATTGAGAAGTTTGCTAGCACTTTTTTCGTTTATTCTGCAATGGGATATTTCAGAGCACCTTGAAACTTATGATGACAAAGGAAATGTCCTCATATAAAAACTAGAAAGAAGCTTTCCAATAAACCGCTTTATGGTGTGTTAGCTTGCCTCACAGAGGTACACGATTTTTTTCATGGATCATTTTGGTAGCAGCGTTTTTGGGGAATCTGAGAAGGGATATTTTGGATCTCATTGAAGCCTATGGTAAGAAAGGAAATATCCTGAGGCAAAAACTAGAAAGAAGCTTTCTGAGAAATGGTTTTGTGACGTGTGAATTCATCTCACCAAGTTACACCTCTCTTTTCATGGAGCAGTTTTTTAAGACTGTTTTAATGGAATCTGCAATAAGGTTGTCTGGAGCATATTGGCGTCTATAGTGAAAAATGAACTACTCTCATATAAAAACTAGAAAGAAGCTTTCTGAGAAACAGCTTTGTGATGTGTTATTTCATTGCACAGAGGTATACAGTCATTTTCATGTTTGAGTTTCATAGCAGTGTTTTCTGGGAATTTGAGAAGGGATATTTTGGATTGCATTGAAGCCTATGGTGACAAAGGATTTTAGTACTCTGATAAGTACTAAAATGTTTCTCTGAAAGTTCTTTATGATATGTGAATTCATCACACAGAGTTAAACGTTTCTTCTCATGGACCACGTTGATAACACTGTTTTCCTGGAATCTACAATAGGACATTTGGGAGCACATGGAAGTCTATGGTGACAAAGGAACTATCCTCAAATGCAAACCACAAAGAAGCTTTCTGAGAAATGGCTTGTGATGTGTGAATACACCCCACAGAGTTACACCATTCATTACATTGAGAAGTTTGCTAACTTTTTTTCATTTATTCTGCAATGGGACATTCGAGAGCACATTGAGGAATATGGTCAAAAAGGAAATATCCTCAGATACAAACAAGAAAGAAGTTTTCTGAGAAATTGCATTGTGATATGTGAATTCATCACACTGAGCTACACGTTTCATTCCATGGAGCATTTTGCCAACAGTATTTTCGTGGAATCTGCAAAGGGATATTTGTGAACATATTGAGGCAAATGGTGAAAAGGGAAACATCCTCACACAAAAACTAGATAAAAGCTTTCTGAGAAACTCCTTTGTGATGTGTGAATTCAACTCACAGAGTTACATCTCTCTTTTCATGGAGCACTTTGTTGTCACTCTTTTCATGGTATCTGCAATGGGATAATCCAGTGCACTTTGAGGCCTATAGTGAATAAGGAAATATCCTCACATAAAAATTAGAAAGAAGCTTTCTGAGAAACCACTTTGTGTTGTGTTATTTCATCTCAAAGAGTTACATGATCTTTTTCATGGATCAGTTTGGTAGCACTGATTTTGGGGAATATGAGAACAGATATTTTGGATCTCATTGAAGCCTATGGTGACAATCGAAATAGCCTCAGATAAAAACTAGAAAGAATCATTCTGAGAAACTTCTTTCTGATGTGTGAATTTATCTCACTGAGTTACACCTTTCATCTCATGCAGCAGTTTGATAACACTGTTTTCCTGGAATTTGCAATTGGATATTTGGGAGCACATTGAAGCCAATGGTGACAAAGGAACTATCCTCAGATAAAAGCAAAGAGAAACTTTCTGTTAAATGGCTTGTGATGTGTGTATTCACCTCACAAGGTTACACCATTTTTTTCATTGAGAAGTTTGCTAGCACTTTTTTCGTTTATTCTGCAATGGGATATTGGAGAGTGAATTGAGGAAAATGGTGTAATATGAAATATCCTCAGATAAAAACTAGAAAGAAGTTTTGTGAGAAACTGCATTGTGATACGTGAATTCATCTAACAGAGTTACACCATTCTGTTCATGGAACAGTTTGGTAGTGCTGTTTTTGGGGAATATGAGAAGGGATATTTTGGATCACATTGAAGCCTATGGTGATAGAGGAAATAACCACAGATAAAACTAGAAAGAAGCTTTCTGCGAAAATTCTTTGTGATGTGTGAATTCTTCTCACAGACTTACACCATTCTTTTCATTGCACAGTTTGCTAACACTGTCTTCCTGGAATCTCTAATGGGATATTTCTGAGCACATTGAGGCCTACAGTGAAAAAGGATATATCCTCAGATAAAAACTAGAAAGAAGCTTTCTAAGAAAGTGCTTTTTGATGTGTTAATTCATCTCACAGAGTTGCACAGTTCGGTTCATTGAGCAGTTGATAACATTGTTTTCCTGGAATCTGCAATAGGATATTTGGGAGTACATTGAAACCTATGGTGACAAATTCAATAGCCTCAGACAAAAATCAAAAAGAAGCTTTCTGGGAAAGTGCCTTGTGATGTGAGAATTTTCTCACAAATTTACACCTTTGCTTTCATGGGGAAGTTTGCTAACACTGTCTTCGTGGAATATGCAATGGGATATTCTGGAGCCCATTAAGGTCTATAGTGAAAAAGGAAATATCATCATATAAAATTTACAAAGAAGCTATCTGAGAATCCCCTCTGTTATTTCACCTCACAGAGTTACACAATTATTTTCATTAATAATTTGGTAGCACTGTTTTTACAGAATCTGAGAAGGGATATTTTCAATCACTTTGAAGCCTATATTGAAAAAGAAACTATCCTCAGATAAAAAGTAGAAGAAGCTTTCTGAGAAAGTTGTTTGTGATGTGTAACACTGTTTTCCTGGAATCTGCAAAGGGATATTTGGGAGCACCTTGAGCCCTATGGTGAAAAAGGTAATATCCTCAGATAAAAACTAGAAAGAATCTTTCTGAGAAACTGCTTTGTGATGTGTGAATTCATCTCACAGAATTACACTGTTATCTTCATTGAACAGTTTGCTAACACTGTTTTCTTCGGATCTGCAATGGTATAATTCATAGCACTTTGAGGCATATGGTGACAAATGCAATGTCCTCATATAAAAACCAGAGAGAAGTTTTCTGAGAAACCACTTTATGATGTGTTCATTCATCACACAGTGTTACACAATCCTTTTCATTGATCACTTTGATAGCAGTGTTTTTGCGGAATCAAAGAAGGAATATTTTGAATCGCAATGAAACCTATGGTGACAAAGGAAATATCCTCAGGTAAAACTAGAAAGAAACTTTCTGAGAAAGTTTCTTCTGATGTGTTAATTCACTTCATGGAGTTACGCCACTCTTTTCATGGAGCAGTTTGCTAACACTGTTTTCATGGAATCTGCAATGGGAAATTCTGGAGCACTTTGAGGCTGTAGTGAAAAAGGAAATATCCTCAGATAAAAACTAGAAGGAAGCATTATGAGAAACACCTTTGTAATGTCGGAATTCATCTTACAGAGTTACACCATTCTTCTCAATGAGCAGTTTGATAATACTGTTTTTGTGGAATCTGCAGTAGGATATTGTTAAGCACATTGCAGCCTATGGTGACAAAGGAAATATTCTCAGATAAAAATCAAAAAGAAGCTTTCTGTGAAACTGCTTTGTGATGTGTGAATCTATCTCACAGATTTACATCTTTCTTTTCATATAGGAGTTTGCTGACACTATTTTCAGAATCTACAAAGGGATATTCCTGAGCACATTGAAGCAATTGGTGAAAAAGGAAATATCCTCAGGCAAAAACTAGAAAGAAGCTTACTGAGATACTACTTTGTGATTTGTGAATTGATCTCACAGAGTTACATGATTCTTCTCATGCAGCAGTTTGGTAGCACAATTAATGGGGAATCTGAGAAGGGATATTTTGTAAGGCATTGAAGCCTATGGTGACAAAGGAAATATCCTGAGATAAAATCTAGAAAGAAACTTTCCAAGAAACTTCTTTGTGATGTGTGAATTCATCTCACAGAGTTACACCGTTCTTTTCATTGAGAAGTTTGCTGTCACTTTTTTCATGGAATGTGTGATGGGATGTTTCAGAGTGCGTTGAAGAATATGGTGAAAAAGGAAATATCCTCAGTTAAAAACTAGACAGAAGTTTTCTGAGAAACAGCTTTGTGAGGTATGTATTCATCTCAGAGGGTTACACCATTATGTTCATGGCGTAGTTTTGTAGCCCTGTTTTTGTGTAATCTGAGAAGGGATATTATCAATCAAATTGAAGCCTAGGGTGACAAAGGAAAGATCCTCAGACAAAACCAAAATGAAGCTTTCTGAGATAGTGCTTTGGGATGTGTGAATTCATCTCACAGATGTACACCTTTCTTTTTGTGGAGCAGTTTACTAACACTGTTTTCATGGGACCCACAAAGGGATATTTGGGAGCACTTTGAGGCCTATGGTGAGAAGGAAAATATCCTCAGGAAAAAACTAGAAGGAAGTTTTCTGAGAAACTGGTTTGTGGTGTGTGAATTCATCACACAAAGATAAATCATCCTTTTCATTAAGCAGTTTGGTTACACTGGTTTTGTGGAATATGCAAAGGGATATTTGGGTGCAGATAGAGGCCAATATTGAGTAAGGAAATATCTTCAGGTCAAAACTGGAGATTAAGTTTTTGATAACTCCTTTGTGATATGTGCATTCATCTCATAGAATTAAAGCTTTCTGTTGAGAGAGCAGTTTGGCAATACTGTTTTTGTGGTGTCTGATAAGGGATATTTGCGAGGACAAGGAAGCCAATGGTGGAAAAGGAAATATCCTGAGATAAAAACTAGAAAGAAGCTGTCTGAGAAATTTTTTTGTGATGGGTGAATTCATCACACAGAATTACACGTTAGCTTTCTTTGATTAGTTTGGTAACATTGTTTTTATGGAATCTGCAAAGGGATATTCAGGAGCTCCTAGAGGCCTATGATCCTAGAGTATCTGAAATACTGCTTTGTGATGTGTTAATTCATCACACAGAGTAACATGATATAACTTCAGATGAAAACTGGAGAGAAGCTCTTTGAGAAAAGGTTTTGTGTGGTGTTTATTCAACTCATAGAGTTTAACCTTTGTTGATTGAGCCCTTCATCATCACTGTTTTTGTGGTATCTGAGGAGGGATATTTGGGAGCACATTGAAGCTTATGGTGGAAAAACAAATATCCTCAGATAAAAACCAGAAAGAAGCTTTCTGACAAACAACTTTGTGATGGATGAACTTATCTCACAATGTTAAAAGTTCCTTTTCATTGTGCAGTTTGGTAGCACTGCTTTTGTGGAATCTGCAGAGAAATATTTGGGAGCACAAAGAATCCAAAGGTGAAAATGGAAAATTCTTCAGGTAAAAACTGGAGAGAAGATTTCAGAGAAACTCCTTTTTGATGTGTGCATTCATCTCATAGAGCGAAATGTTTTTGTTGAAGGAGCACTTTGGCATCTCTGTTTCTGTGGTGTCTGGGAAGGGATATTTGGGAGCACATTGAACCCTGTGTTGGAAAAGGAAATATCTTCATATAAAAACTATAAAGAAGCTTTCTGAAATACTGCTTTGTGATGTGTTAATTCATCACACAGAGTAACATGATTCTTTTCATGGATGAGTTTGGTAACACTGTTTTTGGGGAATCTGAGGTGGGATAGTTTGAATCACATTGAAACCTATGGTGACAAAGGAAATATCCTCAGCTGAAAATGAAAAAGAAGCTTTCTGTGAAAGCTTTCTAATGTGTGAATTCATGTCAGGGAGTTACACTGTTATTTTCATTGAGCAGTTTGCTAGCACTGTTTTCTTGGAATCTGCAACGGGATATTTCAGAGTTCATTGAAGCTTAGTGTGACAAAGGACATATCTTCATATAATAACTAGAAAGAAGCTTTCTGAGAAACCGCTTTGTGATTTGTGAATTCATCTCACAGAGTTACACGACACTTTTCAAGGAGCTGTTTGGTAGCACTGTTTTTGGGGAATCTGAGAAGGGATATTTTGGATCACATTGAAGCCTATGGTGACTAAGGAGATATCCTCAGATAAAAGCTGGAAAGAAGTTTTCTGTGAAAGTTCTTTGTGATGTGTGAATTTAACTCACAGAGTGAGATCTTTCCTTTCATGGAGCAGATTGATAACACTGTTTCACTGTATCTGCAAAGGGATATTGGGGAGCACATTGAAGCCTATGGTGACAAAGGAAATACTTTCATGGAAAAACAATAAACAGAAGCTTACTGAGATTCTGATTTCTGATGTGTGAATTCAACTTGAAAGAATTACAATGTTCTTTTCATTGAGCAGTTTGTTAACACTGTTTTCTTTGAATCTTCGATGGGATATTTTGGAGCACATTGAAGCTTATTTTAAAAATAAAATATCCTCAGATAAAAACCAAAAAGAAGCTTTCTAAGAAACTGCTTTGTGTCAAGTCAATTCATCTCACAGTGTTACACTGTTCCTTTCATTGAACAGTGTGCTAACACTGTTTTTTTGGAATCAGCAATGGGATATTTTTAAGTGCATTGAAGCTTATGGTGACAACAGAAATATCCTCAGACAAAAACTAAAAAGAAGCTTTCTGAGAAATTGCTTTGTGATTTGTGAATTCATCCCTCAGATTTACATGATTCATTTCATGAAGCAGTTTGTTAGCACAGATTTTGGGGAATCTGAGAAGGGATATTTTGGATCACATTGAAGCTTATGGTGACAATGAAAAATCCACAGATAAAAACTAGAAAGAAGCTCTCTGAGAGACGGCTTTGTGGTGTGTCACTTCATTTCACAGAGTTACACAATTTTTTTCATGAATCAGTTTGGTAACACTGTTTTTGGGGAATCTGAGAATGGATATTTTGGATCGCATTGAAGCCTATGGTGACAAAGGAAATATCCTTAAATAAAAACTATAATAAAGCTTATTGAGAAAGTTCTTTGGGATGTGTGAATTCATCTCACAGAACTACAATTTTCTTGCATGGGGCATTTTGCTAACACTGTTTTCGTGGAATCTACAAAGGGATATTTTGGAGTGCACCGAGGCCTATAACGAAAAAGGAAATATTCTAAGATAAAAACTGGAAAGATACTTTCTGTGAAACTGCTTTGTGATGTGTGAATTCATCTCACAGAGTTACACCATTCTTTTCATTAAGCAGTTTGATAGCTATGGTTTCTTGGATTCTGCAATAGGACATTTCGGAGCACGTAGAAGCCTAGACTGAGGAAGGAAATATCCGCAGATAAAAAACACAAAAAGCTTTCTGAGAAACCACTTTGTGATTTCGTAATTCATCTCATGGCATTTCATGATTCTTTCCATGGATCAGTTGGGTAGCACTGCTTTTGGAAATATGAGAAGAGATATTTTGGATTGCATTGAGGCCTATGGTGACTAAGAAAATATCCTTAGATACAAATCAAAAAGAAGCTTTCTGAGACAGTTCTTTGTTACGTGTGAATTCATCTCACAGAGTTACGCCTTTGTTTTCATGGAGCAGTTTGCTAACACTGTTTGGGTGGAATCTGTAAAGAGATATTTGGGAAGCATTGAGGCTTATAGTGAAAAAGGAAATATCCTCAGATAAAAATTAGAAGGAAGCTTCCTAGGAAACTGCTTTGTGATGTACGAATTCATCTCACAGAATTACACCATTCTATTCATCGAGCAGTTTGATAACACTGTTTTCGTGGAATCTGCAGTAGGATATTTGGGAGCAGTGTGAAGTCTATGGTGACAAAGGAAATATCCTCAGATGAAAACCAAAAAGAAGCTTTCTGAGAAACTGCTTTGTGGTGTGTCAATTCATTGCACAGAGTTACACTATTCTTTTCATTGAGTAGTTTGCTAACACTGTTTACTGGGAATCTGCTATGGGATAATTTGGAGCACATTGAAACTTATTGTGAAAAAGTAAATATCCTCAGACAACAGCTAAAAAGAAACATTCTGTTAAACTGCTTTGTGATTTGTGAATCCTTCTCACAGAGTTACAGGATTCTTTTCCTGGATCAGTTTGATAGCACTGTTTTGGGGTATCTGAGAAGGGATATTTTGGATTGCATTGAAGTCTATGGTGACAAGGGAAATATCTTCAGAAAAACACTACAAAGAAGCTTTCTGAGAAAGTTCGTTGTGATGGGTGAATTCACCTCACAGAGTTAGACCTTTCTTTCCATGGAGCAGTATGCTAACACTGTTTTGGTGGAATCTGCAAAGGAATATTTGGGATGCATTGAAACTTATAATGAAAAAGGAAATACCATCAAATAAAAATTAGAAATAAGCTTTCTGGGAAACTGCTTTGTGATGTATGAATTCATCTCACAGAGTTACATCATTCCTTTCATTGAGCAGTTTCATAACACTGGTTTCATGGAAACTGCAGTAGGATATTTGAGAGCACTTTGAAGCCTATGGTGACAAAGGAAATATCCTCAGATAAAAATCAAAAAGAAGCTTTCTGAGAAACTGCTTCATGGTGTGTCAATTCATTACACAGAGATAGGTACATTCTTCTTTTCATTGAGCAGTTTGCTAACACTGTTTACTTGGAATCTGCTATGGGATATTTTGGAGCGCATTGAAACTTATTGTGATAATGTAAATATCTTCAGAAAAAGGCTATAAAAAACATTCTGAGAAACTGCTTTGTGATGTCTGAATTCTTCTTACAGAGTTACACCTTTGTTTCCATGGATCGGTTTCCTAGGACTCTTTTTGGGGAATCTGAGAAGGGATATTTTGGATTGCATTGAAGCCTATGCTTACAAAGGGAATATCCTAATAGAAAAACTAAAGAAGCAATCTGGAAATCCTCTTTGTTATGTTTGAATTCAAGGCACAGTGTTACACTGTTCTTTTCAAGAGGCAATTTGCTAGACCTGTTTACCTAGAATCTACAATGGCATATTTCAGAGCACATTGAAGGTTAGTGTGAAAAAGGAAATCTCCTCAGAGCAAAATAGGAAAGAAGCTTTCTGAGAAACTGCTTTGTGATATGTGAATTCATATCAGAAAGATACACTGTACTTTTTATTGAGCAGTTTGCTAACACTCTTTTCTTAGAATCTGCAATGGTATATTTTAGAGCACCTTGAAGCTTAGAGTGACAAAGAAAATATTCTCTTATAAAAACTGGAAAGATAGTTTCTGAGAAACTGCTTTGCGATGTATTAATTAATCTCACAGTGTTACGTGATTGTTTACATGGATCATTTTGGTAGCACTGTTTTTGGGGAATCTGAGATGGGATAATTTGGATCGCTTCAAAGCCTATACTTACAAAGGAAATATCCTCAGATAAAAACTAGAAAGAAGCATTCTGAGAAAGTTCTTTGTGATGTGTGAATTCTCTCACAGAATTACACTTTTCTTTTCATGCAACAGTTTTCTAACACTGTTTTCATGGAGTCTGCAAGGGATATTTGGGAGCACATTGAGGCCTATCATGAAAAAGCAAATATCCTCCAATAAAAGCTAGAAAGAAGCTTTCTGAGAAACTACTTTGTGATGTGTGAATTCATCTCACAGAGATACAGAGTTGTTTTCATTGAGCAGTGAGATAACACTGTTTTCCTAGGCTCTGCAATGGGATATTTTGGAGCACATTTAAGCTTATGGAGACAAAGGAAATATCCTCAGAAATAAACTAGGATGAAGTCTTCTGAGAAACGGCTTTGTGATTTTTGAATTCATCTCACAGAGTTACACCATTCTTTTCATATAGCAGTTGGGTAGCACTGTTTTGGGGGATCTGAGAAGGGATATTTTAGATCACATTGAATCGTATGCATGACAAATGAAATACAATCAGATAGAAACCAGCAAGAAGCTTTCTGAAATCTTTGTGATGTGTGTATTCACCTGTCAGAGTAACTCGTTTCTTTTCACGGAGCAGTTTGCTAACACTCTTTTTGTGGAGTGTACAAAGTGATATTTGGGAGAAAGTTGAGACGTACGGTGAAAAGGAAATATCCTCAGATAAAAACTAGAAGGAATTTTCTGAGAAACTGCTTTGTGATGTGTGAATTCATCTCAGAGAGTTGCACTACCCTTTTCATGCAGCAGTTTGCTAACAATATTTTCGTGGAAACTGTAATAGGATATTTCGGAGTGCATTGCAGCCTTTGGTGACAAATGAGATATCCTCAGACAAAAACCAAAAAGAAGCTTTCTGTGCAACTGCGTAGTGATGTGTGAATTCATCTCATGGAGTTTCACATTTATTTTCATGGCACAGTTTAGTCGCACTGATTTGGGGAATCTGAGAACGGATATTTTGGATGGCAATAATGCCTATGGTGACAAAGGAAATATCCTCAGACTAAAACTAGAAAGAACTTTGTGAGAGACTGCTTAGTGATGTGTGAATTCATCTCACAGGGTTACACAGTTGTTTTCATTCAGCTGTTTGCTAACACTGTTTTCTTGGAATCTGCAATCTGAAATGTCAGAGCACAATGAAGCTTAGGGTGACAAAGGAAATATCCTCATATAGAAACTAGAAGAATATTTCTGAGTAACTGCTTTGTGATGTGTTAATTCATCTCAGAAAGTTACATGATTCTTTTCATGGCTCAGTTTTGTAGCACTGTTTTTGGGGAATCTGAGAAGGGTTATTTTCAATCACAATGAAACCTATGGTGACAAAGGAAATATCCTAAGGTAAAAAGTAGAAAGAAGCTTTCTGATATATTTCTTCATGATGTGTGAATTCATCTCCCAGGGTCACACCTTTCTTTTCGCGGAGGAGTTTGCTAACATGGTGATCGTGGAATCTGCAAAAGGATATTGAAGCCTATGCTTACAAAGGAAATATCCTTTTAGAAAACTCATAGAAAAACTAAAGAAGCATTCTAGGAATCCTCTTTGTTATGTTTGAATTCAAGGCACAGTGTTACACTGTTCTTTTCAAGAGGCAATTTGCTAGCCCTGTTTACCTAGAATCTACAATGGATCTACAATGAAAAAAAGGATCGTGGAATCTGCAAAAGGTGACTGAGACCTATACTGAAAAAGGAAATATCTTCAGCTAAAAACTAGAAAGAAACATTCTGAGAACTGCTTTGTTTTGTGTGAATTCGTCTCACAGAATTATAGCATTGTTTTCATTGAGCAGCTTGAAAACACTTTTTTCATGGAATCTGCAGTAGGATATTTGGGAGTACATTGAAGCCTATGGTTGCAAAGGATGTATCCTCAGGTAAAAAAAAAAAGAAGCATTCTGTGAAACTGCTTTGTATTGTGTGAAATCATCACACAGCGTTACACCTTTCTTTTCATTGAGAAGTTTTCTAACACCTTTTTCCAGGAATCTGCAATGGCATATTTGGAAGTGCATTGAGGAATATGGTGGAAAAGGAAATATCTTCAGATAAAAACTAGAAGGAAGCTTTCTGAGAAACAGCTTGTGGTGTGTGAATTCATCTCACAGAGTTACACCATTCTTTTCTTGGAGCAGTTTGGTGGCACTGTTTTTGGGGAATCTGAGAAGGAAGATTTTTATCGCTTTGAAAAGTATGGTGAAAAAGGAAATAACCTCAGATATAAACAAGAAAGAAGCTTTCTGAGAAACAGCTTTGTAATGTATGTATTCGTCTCAGAGTTACATTATTTCTTTCTTGGAGCAGTTTGCTAACACTATTTTCACGGAATCAGCAATAGGATATTTGGGATCACATTGAAGCCTAAGGTGACAAAGGAATATCCTCAGACAAAAACTAGAAAGAAGCTTTCTGAGAAACTGCTTTGTGATTTGGGAATTCACCTCCCAGAGTTAAACAATTCTTTTATTGGAGCAGTTTGGTAGCACTGTTTTTGGGGAATCTCAGAAGTGTTATTTTACTTCGCATTGAAGCCTATGGTGACAAAGGAAATATGCCCAGATAAAAACTAGAAAGAATATTTCTGAGAACGTTCTTTTTGATTTCTGAGTTCATCCTACGGAGTTACACATTTCTTTTCATGGAGCACTTTGCTAACACTGTTTTCATGGAATAAGCAAAGGAATATTTGGGAGCACTGTGAGGCCTATGGTGAAAAAGGAAATAATTTCAGACAAAAACTAGAAATATTCTTTCAGAGAATCTGCCTTGTGATGTGTGAATTCATCTCACAAAGTTACACTGTTTTTTTCTTTGAGAAGTTTGCTAACACTATTTTCATGGAATCTGCAATGGGATATTCGGGAGCACATAGAAGAATATTGTGAAAAATGATATATCTTCAGATAAAAACTAGTAAGAAGCTTATTGAGAAACACCTTTGTGATGTGTGAATTTATTTCACAGAGTTACACCATTCTTTTCATGGAGCATTATGGTAGCCCTGTTTTTGGGGAATCTGTAATAGGATATTTTGGATTGCACTGAAACCTATGGAGACAAAGGATACATCCTCAGATGAAAACCAACAGAAGCTTTCTGAGAAACTGCTTTGTGACATGTGAATTCACCTCGTGAACTTACACTTTTCTATCCATGGAGAAGTATGCTAACACTATTTTTGTGGGATCTGTAAAGGGACATTCGTGAGCGCATTGAGGCCAATGAGGAAAAAGGAAATATCCTCAGACAAAAACTAGAAAGAAGCTTTCTGAGAAACTGCTTGGTGATTTGTGAATTCATGTCACTGAATTATATGATTCTTTTCATGGAGCAGTTTTGTAGCACTGTTTTTGGGGATCTGAGAAGAGATGATTTGGATCTCATTGAAGCCTATGGTGACAAAGGAATATCCTCAGATAAAAACTAGAAAGAAGCTTTCAGAGAAAGAGTTTGTGATGTGTGAATTTATTTCAGAGTTACACCATTCTTCTTATGGGGCAGTTTAGTAACACTATTTTTGGGGAATCTGAGAAGGGATATTTGGATGGCGTTGAAGAGTATGGTGACAAAGGAAATATCCTCAGATAAAAACTAGAAGAAAGCTTTCTGGGAAACTTATTTGTGACGTGTGTATTCACTCACTGAGTAACAACTTTCTTTTCATGGAGCAATTTGCTAACACTGTTTTCGTAGAATCTACAAAGGGATATTTGGGAGCAAGCTCAGGCCTATGGTGAAAAGAAAATATCTTCAGATAAAAACTATGAAGAAGCTTTAAGAGAAACTGCTTTGTGATGTGTTAATTCATTTCACAGAGTTACACAATCCTTTTCATGGAGCATTTGGTATCCCTGTTTTTGGGGAATTTGTGATGGAATATTTTGAATTACATGGAAGCCTATGGTTACAAGGGAAATATTCTCAGATAGATATTAGAAAGGTTTCTGAGAAATTGGTTTGTGATGTGTGAATTCACCTCAAAGTATTACATGATTCTTTTCTTTTGGCAGTTTTCTAACACTGTTTTCGTTGAATCTGCAATAGGATATTTTGGGGACATTGAAGCCTATGGTGACAAAGTAAATATCCTCACATAAAAGCCAAAAAGAAGCTTTCTGAGAAAACTCTTTGTGATATGTGAAATCATCTCACTGAGTTACACTGTTATTTTCATTGAGAGGTTTGCTAAGACTTTACTCATGGAATTTGCAATGGGATATTCTGGAGTGCTTTGAGGAATATGGTGGAAAAGGAAATATCCTGAGATAAAAACTGAAATGAATATTTTTGGGAAACAGCTTTGTGATGTATGAATTCATCTCATAGAGTTACAACACTCCTTTCATGCAGCAGATTGGTAACCCTGTTTTTGCAGAATCTGAGAAGGGACATTTTGGATCGCATTTAAGCCTATGGTGAAAATGGAAATATCCTCACATAAAAAGTGGAAAGAAACTTTCTGAGACTGCTTTGTGATGTGTGAATTCATCTCACAGTGTTACAAGATTCATTTCTTGGAACAGTTTGTTAACACTCTTTTCGTGGAATCTACATTAGGATATTTGGGAGTGGTTTGAAACATATGGTGACAAAGGAAATATCCTCACACAAAAAGCAAAAAGAAGCTTTCTGAGAAACTGCTTTGTGATGAGTGATTTCATCTCACAGAGTTACACGATTCTTTTCATGGATAAATTGGTAGCACAGTTTTTGGGGCATCTGAGAAGGGATACTTCAGATCGCACTGAAGAGTATGGTGACAATTGAAATATCCTCGTAAAAAAACTAGAAAGCAGCTTTCTGAGAAAGCTTTTTGTGATGAGTGAATTCATCTCACAGAGTTACACCTTTCTTTTCATGGAGCAGTTTGCTAACACTTTTTTCACGGAATCTGCGAAAGGATATTTTGGAGAGCATTGAGGATTTTGGTGAAAAAGGAAATGTCCTCAGATAAACTGAAAAGAAGCTTTCTGAGAAACTGCTTCATGATGTGTGAGTTCAACTTACAGTGTTACACTGCTCTTTTCCTTGAGCAGTTTTCTAAACACTGATTTTTTGGAATCTGCAGTGGGATATTTTGGAGCACATTGAAACTTATGGTGACAAAGGAATTATCCTCAGACAAAAACTACAAAGAAGCTTTATGACACACTGTGCTGTGATGTGTTAATTCAATTCACAGAGTTACACGATTCTTTTCATGGTTCAGTTTCGTAGCACTCTTTTTGGGGACTCTGAGAAGGGATATTTTGCATCACATTGAAGCATATGGTGTCAAAGCAATAATCTCAGATAAAAACTAGGAAGAAGTTTTCTGATAAAGTTCTTTGAGATGTTTGAATTCATCTCACAGATTTACACCTTTCTTTTCATGGAACCATTTGCTAGCACCATTTTCCTGGAATCTGCAAAGGGATACTTGGGAGCGCATTGAGGCCTATAGTAAACAAGGAAATATCCTCAGATAAAACCTGGAAAGAAGCTTTTTGAGAAACTGCGTTGTGATGTGTGAATTCATCTTACAGAGAAAAACAGTTCTTTTCATTGAGCAGCGTGATAACACTGTTTTCGTGGAAATTGCAATAGGATATTTGGGAGTACATTGAAGCCTATAGTGACAAAGGCATAATCCTCAGGTAAAAACCAGAAAGAAGTTTTCTGTGAAACCGGTTTGGGATGTGTGAATTCACATCACAGAGTTACGCTTTTTTTTTCATTGACAAGCTTACCAACACTTTTTTTGTGGAATCTGGAATGAGGTATTCCATAGTGCATTGAGGTTTATTGTGAAAAAGGATATAAACTCTGATAAAAACTAGAAAGAAGCTTCCTGAGAAACAGCTGTGAGATGTGTGAATTCATCAATCAGAGTTACACAACAGTTTTTATGGAGTTGTTTGGTAGCACTGTTTTAGGGGATCTGAGAAGGCCTATTTTGAATTGCATTGAAGTCTACAGTGAAAAGGAAATATCCTCAGATTACAATTAGAAAGAAGCCTTCTGTGAAAATCCTTAGTGATGTGTGAATTCATCTCACAGAGTTAAACTGTTCCTTTCATTGACCAGTTTGATAACACTGTTTCCTTGAAATCTGCTATGGAATATTTCAGACCGTATTGAAGCCTATGGTGACAATGAAAATATCCTCATATAAAAACTAGAAAGAAGCTTTCTGATATACCACTTTGTGATGTGTTAATTCATCTCACAACATTTCATGATGCTTTTCATGTATCAGTTTCTTAGCACTGTTTTTGTGGAATCAAAGAGGATATTTTGGATCACTTTGAAGCCAATGGTGACAAAGAAAATATCCTCAGACAAAAACTAGAAAGAAGCTTTCTGAAAAACTGCTTTGGGATATATGAATTCAACTCAGAGAGTTGAATCTGCAAATGGATATTAGGGAGTTCTTAGAGGCTTTTGGTGAAAAAGGCAATAACTACAGATAAAAACTGTAGAGAAGCTATTCGAGACACGGTTTCATGATGTGTGTATTCGTCTCATAGAGTTTAACCACTTTATTTATGGAGCAATCTGGCATCATTCTTTTCATGTTATCTGAGAAGAGTTATTTGGGAGGACATCGAAGTCTATGGTGACAAGGGAAACACCCTCAGATAACAATCAAGAAGAAGTTTTCTGTGAAATGGCTTAATGATGGGTGAATTCACTTAACAAAGTTTTATTGTTCTTTTCATTGAGAAGTTTATTAACACTATTTTCGTTAATCTGCAATGGGATATTCAGGAGTGCATTTAGGAATATGGCAAAGAAACGAAATATCCTCAGAGAAAAACCAGAAAGATGTTTTCTGAGAAACAGCTTTGTGATATGTGAATTCATCTCACAGAGTTACACCATTCTGTTAATAGAACAGTTTGGTAGCACTGTTTTTGGGGATCTGAGAAGAGATGATTTGGATCTCATTGAAGCCTATGGTGACAAAGGAAATATCCTCAGATAAAATCTAGAAGGAACTTTCTGAGAAACTTCTTTGTGAAGTGTGAATTCATCTCATGGAGTTTCACGACTCTTTTCATGGATCACTTTGTTAGCACCATCTTTGGGAAATCTCAGAAAGGATATTTTGGATAACATTGAAGCCTGTGGTGGCAAAGGAAATATCCTCAGATAAGAAGCAAAAAACTTTCTGAGAATCTGCTTTGTGATGTGTGAATTCACCTCAGAGAGTTACACCATTCTTTTCATTGAGGGGTTTGCTAACACTATTTTCGTGGCATCTGCAAAGGGATATTCCTGAGCTCATTGAGGCCTCTGGTGAACAAGGAAATATCCTCAGACAAAAACAAGAAGGAAGCTTTCTGAGAAGCCATTTGTGATGTGTGAATTCATCTTACAGAGTTACAATGTCCTTTTCATTGAGAAGTTTGCTAAAACTGTTTTCTTGGCATCTGCAATGGGATATTTTGGGACACATTGAAGCTTATGGAGAAAACGGAAATATCCTCAGATAAAACTAGAAAGAATCTTTCTGAGATACTTGTTTGTGATGTGAAAATTCATCTTGGAGAGTTTCAATGTTGTTTTCATTGAGCAGTTTGCTAACACTGTTTTCTTTGAATCTGCAATCAGACATTTCAGAGCGTATTGAAGCTTAGGGTGACAAAGGAAATATCGTCATATGAAACCTAGAAAGAAGCTTTCTGAGAAACGGCTTTGTGATTTGTGAATTTATCTTACAGATATACACCATTCTTTTCATGGAGCAGTTTAGTAGCACTGTTTTTGAGGAATCTGAAAAGGGATATTTTGGATCAGATTGAAGCCTAGGGTGACAAAGGAAATATCTTCAGATAAAAGCTAGAAAGAGCGTTGTGATAAACTGCTCTGTGATGTGTGTATTCATATCACAGAGTAGCAAGATTCTTTTCTAGGAGTAGTTTGGTGAAACTGTTTTCTTGGAATATGCAATAGGATATTTTGGAGCACATTGAAGTGTGTGGAGACAAAGGAAATATCCTCAGACAAAAAAACGAAAAGAAGACTTCTGAGAAACTGCTTTGTGTTTTGTGAATTCATCTCACAGACTTACAACTTTCTTTTCATGGAGCAATTTCCTAACGCTATTTTCATGGAATCTTCAAAATGTTATTCATGAGCGCAATGAAGCTGGGGGTGAAAAAGTAAATATCCTCAGACAAAATCTATAAAGAAGCTTTCTATGAGACTGCTTTCTGATTTGTGAATTCATCTCACAGATTTACATGATTCTTGTTATGGAGCATCTTGGTAGCACTGTTTTTGAAGAATCTGAGGAGGGCTATTTTGGACGCGTTGAAGCCTATGGTGACAAAGTGAATATTCTCAGATAAAAACTAGATAGATACACTCTGAGAAACTGTTTTGTGATGTGTGTATTCATCTCACAGAGTAGCACAACTCTTTTCTTGGAGTAGGTTGCTAAAACTGTTTTAGTCGTATCTGAAAGGGATATTCAGGAGCGAACTGAGGAATATGGTGAAATAAGAAATATCCTCAGATAAAAACTAGAAAGAAGCCTTCTGTGAAACAGTTTTGTGATGTGAGAATTCATCTCACAGAGTTACATCACAATTTTCATGAAGCAGTTTGGAAGTGCTGTTTTTGGGGAACTTGAGAAGGAATATTTTGAATTGCATTGAAGCCTAAGGTGACAAAGGAAATACCCTCAGATAAAAACTAGAAAGAAGCTTTCTGAGAAACTGCTTTCTAATGTCTGAATTTATCTCAGAGAGGTACAATGTTGCTTTCATTGAGCAGTTTGCGACTGTTTTCTTGGAATCTGCAAACAGATCGGATATTGCAGAGTTCATTGAAGCTTCTGGTGACAAAGCAAATATTCTCTTATAAAAACCAGAAAGAAGCTTTATGAGAACTGCTTTGTGAGGTGATAATTCATCTAACAGAGTTACACGATTATTTTCATGGATTAGTTGGTAGCACTGTTTTTGGGGGATCTGAAATAGGATATTTGCGAGTGAATTGAAGCCTATGGTGATAAAGGAAATATACTCAGAAAAACAAAAAGTAACCTTATGAGACACTACTTTGTGATTTGTGAATTCCTATCAGAGATTTACACCTTTAGTTTCATGGAGCTGTTTGCTTTCACTATTTTCGTGA
Organism: Trachypithecus francoisi; assembly: GCF_009764315.1. Lineage (NCBI taxonomy): Eukaryota > Metazoa > Chordata > Mammalia > Primates > Cercopithecidae > Trachypithecus > Trachypithecus francoisi. The sequence goes on along the minus strand of NW_022681001.1, from coordinate 20,604 downwards.
GATCTGCAAAGGGATGTTCATGAGCGCATTGAGGCCTTTTATGAAAAACGAAAATATCCTCAGATTAAAACTAGAAAAAAACTTTCTGGGAAACTGCTTTGTGATTTGTGAATTCATCTCACAGTGTTTCATGATTCTTTTCATGGAGCAGTTTGTTAGTACTGTTTTCTTGGAATCTGCAATAGGATATTTCAGAGCGCATTGAAGCTTATGGTGAAAATGGAAATATCCTAATATAAAAACTAGAAAGAAGATTTCTGAGAAAGTTCTCTGTGATTTGTTAATTCATCTCACAGAATTACCCTTTTTTCTCCATGGAGCAGTTTGTTAGTACGGTTTTGGGGAATGTGAGAAGGGATATTTTGGATTGCAATGAAAACCATAGTGACAAATGAAATATCCTCAGATAAAAACTAGAAAGAAGCATTCTGAGAAACTTCTTTGTGATGTGTGAATTCACTTTACAGAGGTACACTGGTTTTTTTTTTCCTTGAGAAGTCTACTAACACTGTTTCCTTGGAATATGCAATAGGATATTTGGGAACACATTGAAGTCTAAGGTGACAAAGGTAATATCCCGAGATAATAAAGGAAAAAAAGCTATCTGAGAAACTGCTTTGTAATGTGCCATTGTGTCTCCCAGTGTTACACCGTTCTTTTCATTGAGCAGTTTGGACACACCGTTTTCCTGGAATCTGCAATGGGATATTTCAGAGCACATTGAAGCTTATGGTGACAAAGGAAGTATCCTATGACAAAAACTACAAAGAAGCTGTATGACAAACTACTTTCTATTTTGAATTTATATCACAGAGTTACAATTTCCTTTCATGGAGTACTTTGTTGGCAATGTTTTTGGAGAATCTGAGAAGGAATATTTTGGATCACCTTGAAGGCTATGCTGAAAAAATATCATCAGATAAAAACTAGAAAGAAGCTTACTGAGAAACTTCTTCATGATGTGTGAACTCATCTCACAGTATTACATATTTCCTTTCCTGGAGCATTTTGCTAACACTGCCTTCTTGGGATATGTAAAGGGATATTTGGGAGCACATTGGGGCCTATGCTGAAAAAAGAAATATCCTCACATAAAAACTAGAAAGAAGCTTTCTGAGAACGTGCTTTGTGATGTGTGAATTCATCTCAGAGAGTTACATTGTTGTTTTCACTGAGCAGTATGCTAACACTGTTTTTTTGGAATCTGCAATAGGATGTTTGAGAGCACATTGAAGACTATGGTGACAAAGGATATATTCTTAGTTAAAAACCAAAAATAAGCCTTCAGAGAAATAGATTTGTGATGTGTGAATTCATCTCACAAAGTTTCACTCTTCTTATCATTGAGCAGTTTACTAACTCTGTTTTCTTGATATCTGCAATGGGATATTTTGGAGTGCATTGAACCTTATGGTGACAAAGGAAACACCATCATATTAAAACAAGAAAGAAGAATTCTGAGAATCCGCTTTGGAATGTGATAATTCCTCTCACAGATTTACACGATTATTTTCATGGAGCAGTTTGGTAACATAGTATTTGGGGAATCTAAGAAGGGATTTTTTGGATTGCATTGAAGCCTAGGTTGACAAAGGAAGTATCCTCAGATAAAAACGAGAAAGAAGCTTTCTGAGAAACTGCTTTGTGATGTGTGAATTCATTTCAGAGAATTACACTGTTCTTTTCACTGAGCAGCTTGCTAACACTGTTTTGTTAGAATTTGCAATGGGATGTTTCCGAATACATTTAAGCTTATGTTGACAAATGATTTTTCCTTTTTCACCATAGAAATCAGGGCGTTCCATAATATCCCAATGCAGATTCCAACAAAACAGTGTTAACAAACTGCTTAATGAAAAGAACAGTGTAACCCTTGAGATGAATTCACAAATCACAAAACAGTTTCTCAGAAAGTTCTTTTTACTTTCTATCTGAGGATATTTTCCTTGTCACCATAGGCTTCAATTCGATCCAAAATATTCCCTCTCAGATACCCCAAAACCATGCTACCAAACTGATCGATGAAAATAACCATGTAACTCTGTGAGCAGGATTAACACGTAACAAAACCGCTTCTCAGAAAGCTTCTTCCTAGTTTTTATATTTGTATATTTCCTTTGTCACCATAAAGTTCAATGTGCTCTGAAATATCCCATTGTGGATTACAAGAAAACAGCATTAACGAACTGCTCAATGAAAAGAACAGTGTAACTCTGTGAGATGAATTCACACATCAAAAAGTGGTTTCTCTGAAGGCTTATTTTTTTTTTAACTGAGGATATATTCTTTGTCACCATAGTCTTCAATGAGCTCCCAAACATCCTATTGCAGATTCTTCAAAACAGTGTTAGCAAACTGCTCTATGATGAGAACGGTGTAACTAGTTGAGATGAATTCACCCATCACAAAGCAGTTTCTCAGAAAGCTTCTTTCTATTATTTCACTAAGGATATTTCCTTTTTCTATATAGGCCTCAATGTGCTCCCAAATATCCCTTTGCAGATTCCACAAAAACAGTGTTAGCATACTGCTCCATGGAAAGAAAGTTATAAGTCTGTGAGATCAATTCATACATCACAAAGAACTTTCTCAGAAAGCTTCTTTCTAGTTTTTATCTGAGGATATTTCATTTGTTAGCATGGGCTTCAACCAGATCCAAAATATCCCTTTTCAGATTCCCCAAGAAAAGTGCTAACAAACTTATCCAGGAAAAGAATTGTGTAACTCTGTGAGATAAATTCAGAAATTAGAAAGCCATCTCTCAGAAAACTTCTTCCTAGTTTTTGTCAGAGGATATTTCCTTTGTCACTGTGTGATTCAATGCAATCGAAAATATCCCATTACAGATTCCGAGAGAACAGTGTTAGCAAACTGCTCAATTAAAATAATAATGTAACTCTGTGAGATAAATGGACACATCAAAGCAGTTTCTCAGAAAGCTTCCTTTCAATTTTATTTTGATGATATTTCCTTTGTCAGTATAGGCTTCAATGCGCTCCCAAACATCCTATTGCAGATTTCACAAATAGAGTGTTACCATGTTGCTCTATGAAAAGTACAGTGTGATTCTGTGAGATTAATTCTTACATCACAAAGCCGTTTCTCAGAAAGCTTCTTTCTAGTTTTTATCTGAGGATATTTCCTTTTTCAACATAGGCCACAATGGGCTACTAAATATCCCTATTCAAATTCCATGAAAACAGTGTTAGCAAACTGCTTCATGAAAAGAAAGGTGTAACTATGTGAGATGAATTCCCACATCACAGACAGCTTTCTTGGAAAGCTTCTTTCTAGTTTTTATCTGAGGATATTTCCTTTGTCACCATAGTTTTCAATGTGATCTAAAATATTACTTCTCGGATTCCCCAAAAACATTGCTACCACACTGCTCCACGAAAAGAGTCATGTAACTCTGTGAGATGAATACACAAATCAAAAAAGCAGTTTCTCAGAAAGCTTTTTTCTACTTTTTGTCTGAAGATGTTTCCTTTTGTTACCATAAGTTTCAATGCATTCCGAAATATTCCACTGTGGATTCCAAGCAAACAGTACTACCAAACTGCCCCATGAACAGAATCGTGAAACACTGTTAGATGAATTCAAAAATCACAAAACAGTTTCTCAGAAAGTTTATTTGTAGTTTTTCTATGAGAATATTTCCCTTTTCAAAATATGTCTCAATGGACTTGCAAATATCCCTTTGCAGATTCCACGAAAATAGTGTTAGCAAACTGCTCCATGAAAAGAAAGGTGTAAATCTCTGAGCTGAATTCACACATCACAAAGTAGTTTCTCAGAAAGTTTCTTTTTGTTTTTTGTCCGAGGATAATTTCTTTGTCACCATTTGCTTCAATATGCTCCCAAATATCTTATTGCATTTCCCCCAAAACAGTGCTACAAAACTGATCCATGAAAAGAATCATGTAACTCCGTGAGATAAATTAACACATCACAAAGTTGTTTCTCAGAAAGCTTCTTTCTAGTTTTTTTCGAGGATATTACCTTTGTCACCATAAGCTTTAATGCACTCCAAAATATCCTATCCAATTGTAGATTCCAAGAAAACAGTGATTGAAAACCACTCAGTGAAAACAACATTGTATCTCTCTGAGATGATTTCCAACAATAGAAAGCAGTTTCTCAGAAAACTTCCTTATAGGTTTTAACTGAGGATATTTCCTTTGTCACCATAGGCTTCAAGGCGATCCAAAAAATCTCTTCTCAGATTCCCCAGAAACAGTGCTAAAAAACTGCTCCATGAAAAGAAAGGTGTAACTCTGTGAGATAAATTCTCAAACCACAAAGCAGTTTCTCAGAAGCTTCTTTCTAGATTTTATCAGAGGATATTTCCTTTGTCATCACAGGCTTCAAAGAGTTCAAAATTATCCTTTCTCAGATTCCACAAAAACAGTGCTACCAAACTGATCCATGAAAAGAATCATATAACTCGGTGAGATAAACTAACACATCAGAAAGCGGTTTCTTGGAAAGCTTCTCTCTATTTTTTATATGAGGATATTTCCTTTATCACCATAAGTTTCAATGCACTCGAAAATATCTCATTGTAGGTTTCTGACAAACTACTTTCTAATTTGTGAATTCATCTCACAGACTTACATGATTCTTTTCATGCAGCAGTTTGGTAGCACTGTTTCTGCGGAATCTCAGAAGGGATATTTCGGAATGCATTGAATCCTATAGTGACAAAGGAAATATCCTGAGATAAAATCTAGACACAAACTTTCCAAGAAATTTCTTTGTGATGTGTGAATTCATCTCACAGAGTTACACCATTCTTTTCATTGAGAAGTTTGCTGTCACTTTTTTCATGGAATGTGTGATGGGATATTTCAGAGTACGTTGAAGAATATGGTGAAAAAGGAAATATTCTCAGATAAAAACTAGAAAGAAGCTTTCTGAGAAACAGCTTTGTGATGTGTGTATTCATCTCAGTGAGTTACACCATACTTTTCATGCAGCAGTTGGTAGCCCTGTCTTGGGTAATCTGAGAAGGGATATTTTCAGTCCAATTGAAGCCTAGGGTGACAAAGGAAATATCCCCAGAATAAAAAACTAGAAAGAAGTTTTCTGAGAAATTGTTTTTTGATTTGTGAATTCATCTCACATATTTACTGCTTTCTTTTCATGGATAAGTTTATTAACAATGTTTTCATGGAATCTACAAAGGGATATTTGGGAACACTTTCAGGCCTGTGGTGAAAAACGAAATATCATCAGATTAAAACTGTAAAGAAGTTTTCTGAGAAACTGCTCTGTGGTGTTTGAATTAATCTCACAAAGATACATCATCCTTTTCATTAAACTCTTTGGTAACACTCTTTTTGTGGAGTATGCAAAGGGATTTTGGGGAGTGGAAAAAGACCAAGATTGAAAAACGTAATATCTTCAGGTAAAAACTGGAAAGTTTCTGATAACTCTATTGTGATATGTGCATTCACCTCATAGAGTTAAAGCTTTCTGTTGAGAGAGCACCGTGTCATCACTGTTTGTGTGGTGCCTGATAAGGGATATTTGGGAGCACATGGAAGTGGACGGTGGAAACGCAAATATCCTGAGATTAAAACTAGAAAAAAGATGTCGAGAAATTTCTTTGGGGTTGGTGAATTCATCACACAGAGTTACACGTTTCTTTTCTTGGAGCAGTTTTGTAGCACTGTTTTTATGAAATCTGCAAAGGGATATTCAGAAGCTGCTAGAGACTTACAGTGAAAAAGGAAATAACTTCAGATATAAACTGGAGAGAAGCTCTTCGTGAAAAGGTTTTGTGTTGTGTGTATTCAGTTCATAGAGATTAACCTTTTTGTTGGTTGAGCAGTTCATCATCACTGTGTTTCTGGTATCTGAGGAGGGATATTGGGAGCACAATGAAGCCTATCGCAGAAAAGGAAACATCCTTAGATTAAAACTGGAAAGAAGCTTCTTGAGAAACTGCTTTGTGATGCTGAATTTATATCACAGTGTTAAAACTTTCTTTTCAATGTACAGTTTGGTAGCACTGTTTTTGTGGAATCTACAGAGGGATATTTTGGTGCACATAAAATCCAAAGGTGAAAATAGAAATTTCTTCAAGTAAAAACTGGAGAAAAGACTTCAGAGAAACTCCTTTGTGATGTGTGCATTCATCTCATAGAGTTAAACCTTTTTGTTGAGGTATCACTTTGGCATCTCTGTTTTTGTGGTGTCTAAGAAGAGATATTTGGGAGCACATTGAACGCTGCTGGTGGAAAAGAAATATCCTCATGTAAAAGCTAGAAAGAAGCCTTCTGAAATACCACTTTGTGATGTCTTAATTCATCTTACAGAGTAACATGATACTTTTCATGGATCAGTTTGGTAGCATTGTGATTGGGGAATCTGAAAAGGGATATTTTGATCACATTGAAGCCTATGGTGACAAAGGAAATATCCTCAGGTGAAAACTAGAAAGAAGTTTTCTGAGAAAGTTCTATGTAATCTGTGAATTCACCTCAGAGTGTTACACCTTTCTTTTCATGTAAGAGTTTGCTGACACTTTTTTCCTGGAATCTGCAAAGGGATATTTAGGAGTGCCTTGAGGCCTATGTTGAAAAAGGAAATATCCTCAGATAAAAAGTAGAAAGAAGCTTTTGGATAAACTGCTTTGTGATGTGTGAATTCATCTCACTGAGTTACACTGTTCTTTTCATTGAGCAGTTTGCTAACTGTTTTATTGGGATCTGCAATGGTATATTTTGTAGCACTTTGAAGCTTATAATGACAAACGCAATATCGTCATATAAAAACTAGATAGAAACTTTCTGAGAAACTGCTTCATGTTGTGTTAATTCATCACACAGCATTACACGATTCTTTTTTGGAGTAGTTTGCTAACACTGTTTTTGTGAAATCTGCAATGGAATATTTGGGCATGCATTGAAGCCTATGGTGAGAAAAGAAATATCCTCAGAAAAAAAACAAAAAGAAGCTTTCTGAGATGCTGCTTTGTGATGTGTGAATTGTCTCACAGATTTACACCTTTCTTTTCATGGAGCAGGTTACTAATACTGTTTTCATGGAATCTGCAAAGGAATATTTGGGAGCACTTTGAGGCCTATGGTGAAAAAGCAAATATCCTCAGATAAGAACTAGAAAGAAGCTTTCTGTGAAGTTTCCCTGGGATGGGTGAATTTATCACACAGTATTACACGTTTTCTTTCTTTGAGCAGTTTGGTAGCACTGTTTTTATGGAATCTGCAAAGGGATATTCAGGAGCTCCTAGAGGCCTACAATGAAAAAGGAAATGACTTCAGATAAAAACTGGAGAGAAGCTCTTCAAGAAAAGGATTTGTGTTGTTTGTATTTAGCTAATAGAAGTTAAACTTTTTGTTAATTGAACAGCTCATCATCACTGTTTTGTGTTATCTGAGGAGGGATATTAGGGAGCACATTGAAGCTTATGGTGGAAAAGGAAATATCTTCAGATAAAAACTAGAAAGAAGTTTCCTGAGAAACTGGTTTGTGATGGGTGAATTTATCTCACAGTGTTAAAACTTTCCTTTCATTGTGCAATTTGGTAGCACTGTTTTTGTGGAAACTGCCGAGTGATATTTGGGAGCACATAGAATCCAAAGGTGAAAGTAGAAAATTCTTCAAGTAAAAACATAAGAGAAGATTTCAGAGAAACTCCTTTGTGATGTGTGCATTCATGTCATAGAGCTAAAAGTTTTTGATGAGGGAAAACTATGGCATCTCTGTTTTTGTGGTGTATGGGAATGCATATTTGGGAGCACATTGAACCCTGTGGTGGAAAAGGAAATATCCTCATATATTACTAGAAAGAAGATTTCTGAAATGCCGCTTTGTGTTGTATTAGTTCATCTTATAGAGTAACATGATTCTTTTCATGGATCAGTTTGGTAGCACTGTTTTTGGGGAATTTGAGATGGGATGTTTTATAACCCTTTGAAGCCTATGGTGACAATGGAAATATCCTTAGATTTAAACTAGAAAGAAGCTTCCTGAGAAATTTCTTTGTAATGTGTGAATTCATCTTTCAGAGTTACACTGTTCTTTTAATTGATCAGATTGCTAACACCGTTTTCATGGTTTCTACAAACGTATATATTGAAGTGCATTGAGGCCTATAATTAAAAAAGAAAATATTCTCAGATAAAAATAGAAATAATTCAGAAAAGCTGGAAATTGAAAAAATAAGAGCGCATCTCCTCCTGCAAAGGAGCGCAGCCGATCTCCAGCAACGGATCAAAGCTGGTCAGAGAATGACTTTGACGAGATGAGAGAAGAAGGCTTCAGTCCATCAGACTTCTCAGAGCTAAAGGAGGAATTACGTACCCAGTGCAAAGAAACTAAAAATCTTGAAAAAAGAGTGGAAGAATTGACAGCTAGACTAATTAATGCAGAGAAGATCATAAACGAAATGACAGAGATGAAAACCATGACACGAGAAATACGTGACAAATGCACAAGCTTCAGTAACCGACTCGATCAACTGGAAGAAAGAGTATCAGCGATTGAGGATCAAATGAATGAAATGAAGCGAGAAGAGAAACCAAAAGAAAAAAGAAGAAAAAGAAATGAACAAAGCCTGCAAGAAGTATGGGATTATGTAAAAAGACCAAATCTACGTCTGATTGGGGTGCCTGAAAGTGAGGGGGAAAATGGAACCAAGTTGGAAAACACTCTTCAGGATATCATCCAGGAGAAATTCCCCAACCTAGTAGGGCAGGACAACATTCAAATTCAGGAAATACAGAGAACACCACAAAGATACTCCTCCAGAAGAGCAACTTCAAGACACATAATTGCCAGACTCACTAAAGTTGAAATGAAGGAAAAAATCTTAAGGGCAGCCAGAGAGAAAGGTCGGGTTACCCACAAAGGGAAGCCCATCAGACTAACGCAGATCTCTCGGCAGAAACTCTACAAGCCAGAAGAGAGTGGGGGCCAATATTCAACGTTCTTAAAGAAAAGAATTTTAAACCCAGAATTTGATATCCAGCCAAACTAAGTTTCATCAGTGAAGGAGAAATAAAATCCTTTACAGATAAGCAAATGCTTAGAGATTTTGTCACCACCAGGCCTGCCTTACAAGAGACCCTGAAGGAAGCCCTAAACATGGAAAGGAACAACCGGTACCAGCCATTGCAAAAACATGCCAAAATGTAAAGACCATCGAAGCTAGGAAGAAACTGCATCAACTAACGAGCAAAATAACCAGTTAATATCATAATGACAGGATCAAGTTCACACATAACAATATTAACCTTAAATGTAAATGGACTAAATGCTCCAATTAAAAGACACAGACTGGCAAACTGGATCAAGAGTCAAGACCCATCAGTCTGCTGTATTCAGGAGACCCATCTCACATGCAGAGACATACATAGGCTCAAAATAAAGGGATGGAGGAAGATCTAACAAGCAAATGGAGAACAAAAAAAAGCAGGGGTTGCAATCCTAGTCTCTGATAAAACAGACTTTAAACTATCAAAGATCAAAAGAGACAAAGAAGGCCATTACATAATGGTAAAGGGATCAATTCCACAGGAAGAGCTAACTATCCTGAATATATATGCTCCCAATACAGGAGCACCCAGATTCATAAAGCATGTCCTTAGAGACTTACAAAGAGACTAAGACTGCCCTACAGTAATAATGGGAGACTTCAACACTCCACTGTCAACATTAGACAGATCAATGAGACAGAAAGTTAACAAGGATATCCAGGAATTGAACTCATCTCTGCACCAAGCGGACTAATAGACATCTATAGAACTCTCCATCCGAAATCAACAGAATGCACATTATTCTCAGCACCACATCACACTTATTCCAAAATTGACCACATAGTTGGAAGTAAAGCACTCCTCAGCAAATGTACAAGAACAGAATTATAACAAACTGTCTCTCAGACCACAGTGCAATCAATCTAGAACTCAGGACTAAGAAACTCAATCAAAACCGCTCAACTACATGGAAACTGAGCAACCTGCTCCTGAATGACTACTGGGTACATAATGAAATGAAGGCAGAAATAAAGATGTTCTTTGAAACCAATGAGAACAAAGATACAACATACCAGAATCTCTGGGACACATTTAAAGCAGTGTGTAGAGGGAAATTTATAGCACTAAATGCCCACAAGAGAAAGCAGGAAAGATCTAAAATTGACACTCTAACATCACAATTAAAAGAACTAGAGAAACAAGAGCAAACACATTCAAAAGCTAGCAGAAGGCAAGAAATGACTAAGATCAGAGCAGAACGGAAGGAGATAGAGACACAAAAAACCCTCCAAAAAATCAATGAATCCAGGAGTTGGTTTTTTGAAAAGATCAACAAAATTGACAGACCACTAGCAAGACTAATAAAGAAGAAAAGAGAGAGGAATCAAATAGACACAATAAAAAATGATAAAGGGAATATCACCACTGACCCCACAGATATACAAACAACCATCAGAGAATACTATAAACAGCTCTACGCAAATCAACTAGAAAATCTAGAAGAAATGGATATTTTCCGGGACACTTACACTCTCCCAAGACTAAACCAGGAAGAAGTTGAATCCCTGAATAGACCAATAGCAGGCTCTGAAATTGAGGCAATCATTAACAGCCTACCCACCAAAAAAGTCCAGGACCAGATGGATTCACAGCTGAATTCTACCAGAGGTACAAGGAGGAGCTGGTACCAGTCCTTCTGAAACTATTCCAATCAATAGAAAAAGAGGGAATCCTCCCTAACTCATTTTATGAGGCCAACATCATCCTGATACCAAAGCCTGGCAGAGACACAACAAAAAAAGAGAATTTTAGACCAATATCCCTGATGAACATCGATGCAAAAATTCTCAGTAAAATACTGGCACACCGGATTCAGCAGCAAATCAAAAAGCTTATCCACCATGATCAAGTGGGCTTCATCCCTGGGATGCAAGGCTGGTTCAACATTCACAAATCAATAAACGTAATCCAGGATATAAACAGAACCAAAGACAAGAACCACATGATTATCTCAATAGATGCAGAAAAGGCTTTTGACAAAATTCAACAGCCCTTCATGCTAAAAACGCTCAATAAATTCGGTATTGATGGAACGTACCTCAAAATAATAAGAGCTATTTATGACAAACCCACAGCTAATATCATACTGAATGGGCAAAAATTGGTAAAAATCCCATTGAAAAGTGGCACAAGACAGGGATGCCCTCTCTCACCACTCCTATTCAACATAGTGTTGGAAGTTCTGGCTAGGGCAATCAGGCAAGAGAAAGAAATCAAGGGTATCCAGTTAGGAAAAAAGAAGTCAAATTGTCCCTGTTTGCAGATGACATGATGGTATATTTAGAAAACCCCATTGTCTCAGCCCAAAATCTCCTTCAGCTGATAAGAAACTTCAGCAAAGTCTCAGGATACAAAATTAATGTGCAAAAATCACAAGCATTCTTATACACCAGTAACAGACAAACAGAGAGCCAAATCAGGAATGAACTTCCATTCACAATTGCTTCAAAGAGAATAAAATACCTAGGAATCCAGCTTACAAGGGATGTCAAGGACCTCTTCAAGGAGAACTACAAACCACTGCTCAGTGAAATAAAAGAGGACACAAACAAATGGAAGAACATACCATGCTCATGGATAGGAAGAATCAATATCGTGAAAATGGCCATATTGCCCAAGGTGATTTATAGATTCAATGCCATCCCCATCAAGCTACCAATGAGTTCTTCACAGGATTGGAAAAAACGGCTTTAAAGTTCATATGGAACCAAAAAGGAGCCCGCATTGCCAAGACAATCCTAAGTCAAAAGGACAAAGCAGGAGGCATCATGCTACCGGACTTCAAACTATACTAAAAGGCTACAGTAACCAAAACAGCATGGTACTGGTACCAAAACAGAGATATAGACCAATGGAACAGAACAGAGTCCTCAGAAATAATACCACACATCTACAGCCATCTGATCTTTGACAAACCTGAGAGAAACAAGAAATGGGGAAAGGATTCCCTATTTAATAAATGGTGCTGGGAAAATTGGCTAGCCATAAGTAGAAAGCTGAAACTGGATCCTTTCCTTACCCCTTATAGGAAAATTAATTCAAGATGGATTAGAGACTTAAATGTTAGACCTAATACCATAAAAACCCTAGAAGAAAATCTAGGTAGTACCATTCAGGACATAGGCATGGGCAAGGACTTCATGTCTAAAACACCAAAAGCAACGGCAGCAAAAGCCAAAATTGACAAATGGGATCTAACTAAATTAAAGAGCTTTTGCACAGCAAAAGAAACTACCATCAGAGTGAACAGGCAACCTACAGAATGGGAGAAAATTTTTGCAACCTACTCATCTGACAAAGGGCTAATATCCAGAATCTACAAAGAACTCAAACAAATTTACAAGAAAAAAACAAACAACCCCATCCAAAAGTGGGCAAAGGATATGAACAGACATTTCTCAAAAGAAGACATTCATACAGCCAACAGACACATGAAAAAATGCTCATCATCACTGGCCATCAGAGAAATGCAAATCAAAACGACAATAAGATTCCATCTCACACCAGTTAGAATGGCAATCATTAAGAAGTCAGGAAGCAACAGATGTTGGAGAGGATGTGGAGAAATAGGAACACTTTTACACTGTTGGTGGGATTGTAAACTAGTTCAACCATTATGGAAAACAGTATGGCCATTCCTCAAGGATCTAGAACTAAATGTACCCTATGACCCAGCCATCCACTACTGGGTATATACCCAAAGGATTATAAATTATTCTACTACAAAGACACATGCACACGTATGTTTATTGCAGCACTATTCACAATAGCAAAGACTTGGAATCAACCCAAATGTACATCTGTGACAGACTGGATTAAGAAAATGTGGCACATATACACCATGGAATACTATGCAGCCATAAAAAAGGATGAGGTTGCGTCCTTTGTAGGGACATGGATGCAGCTGGAAACCATCATTATTAGCAAACTATCACAAGAACAGAAAACCAAACACCGCATGTTCTCACTCATAGGTGGGAACTGAACAATGAGATCACTTGGACTTGGGAAGGGGAACATCACACATCGGGGCCTATCATGGGGAGGGGGGAGGAGGGAGGGATTACATTGGGGAGTTATACATGATATAAATGATAAATTGATGGGTGCTGACGAGTTGATGGGTGCAGCACACCAACATGGCATAAGTATACATATGTAACAAACCTGCACGTTATGCACATGTACCCTAGAACTTAAAGTATAATAAAAAAAAAAGAAATAATTGGGGGGCGGAGCAAGATGGCCGAATATAAACAGATCCAGTCTCCAGCTCCTAGTGCAAGTGACACAGAAGACAGGTGATTTCTGCATTTTCAGCTGAGGTACCATGTTCATCTCACTAGGGAAGGCCAGACAATCAGTGCTGGACAGCTGCTGCAGCCCGACCAGTGAGAGCTGAAGCAGGGCGAGACATCACCTCATCTTGAAAGCACAAGGGGGAAGGGAATCCCTTTTCCTAGCCAGGGTAACTGAGATACTCACCTGGAAAATCAGGTAACTCCCACCCAAATACTGCACTTTACCAAGGGTCTTAGCAAATGGCACACCAGGAGATTATATCACACACCTGGCTGGGAGGGTCCAGCACCAACAGAGCCTCTCTCATTGCTAACACAGCAGTCTGCAATCTAATGGCAAGGCAGCAGCAAGGCTGGGGGAGGGGCGCCCGCCATTGCTGAGGCTTAAGTAGGTAAACAAAGCTGCTGGGAAGCTTGAACTGGCTGTAGTCCACAACAGCTCAAGGAGTCCTGCCAGTCTCTGTAGACTCCACCTCTGAGGACAAGGCACAGCTAAACAAACAAACAAAAAACAGCAGAAACCTCTGCAGATGCAAACGTCCCTGTCTGACCACTTTGAAGAGAGCAGTGGATCTCTCAACAGAGACACTGGGATCTGAGAACAGACAGACTGTCTGCTCAAGTAGGTCCCTGATCCCTGAGGAGCCTAACTGGGAGAAATCTCCCAGTAGAGGCAGACCAACACCACACATCACACAGTGGGGTACACTCTTGAGATGAATCTTCCAAAGCAGCAATCAGACAGTTACACTCTCTGTTCAGCAATATTCTATCTTCTGTGGCAACCGCTGCTGATACCCAGGCAAACAGGGTCTGGAGTGGACCTCAAGCAATCTCCAACAGACCTACCACTGAGGATCCTGACTGTTAGAAGGAAAAATAACAAACAGGAAGGACACCCACACCAAAACCCCATCAGTACGTCACCATCATCAAAGAACAAAGGGAGATAAAACCACAAAGATGGGGAAAAAGCAGGACAGAAAACCTGGAAATTCAGAAAATAAGAGAGCGTCTCCCCTTCCAAAGGAACACAACTAATCACCAGCAATGGATCAAAGCTGGATGGAGAATGACTTTGACAAGATGAGAGAAGAAGGCTTCAGTCCATCAGACTTCTCAGAGCTAAAGGAGGAATTACATACCCAGAGCAAAGAAACTAAAGGTCTTGAAAAAAAAATGGATGAATGGATAACTAACAGAGAAGGACATAAATGAACTGACAGAGATAAAAACCATGACATGAGAAATGGGTGACAAATGCACAAGCTACAGTAACCAACTCGACCAACTGGAAGAAAGAGTATCAGTGACTGAGGATAAAATGAATGAAATGTAGCCAGAAGAGAAGTCTAAAGAAAAAAGAGGAAAAATAAATGAACAAAGCCTTCAAGAAGTATGAGATTATGTGAAAACACCAAATCTACGTCTGACTGTGGTGCCTGAAAGTGAGGGGGAATATGTAATCAAGTTGGAAAACACTCTTTAGGATATCATCCAAAAGAACTTGCCCAACATAGTAAGGCAGGCCAACATTCAAATTCAGGAAATACAGAGAATGCCACAAAGATACTCTGCCAGAAGAGCAACTCCAAGACACATAATTGCCAGATTCACCAAAGTTGAAATGAAGGAAAAAATCTTAAGGGCAGCCAGAGAGAAAGGTCGGGTTACCCACAAAGGGAAGCCCATCAGAATAACAGCAGACCTCTCGGCAGAAACTCTCCAAGCCAGAAGAGAGTGGGGGCCAATATTCAACATTCTTAAAGAAAAGAATTTTCAACTCAGAATTTCATATCCAGCCAAACTAAGCTTCATAAGTGAAAGAGAAATAAAATCCTTTACAGAAAAGCAAATGCTTAGAGATTTTGTCACCACCAGGCCTGCCTTACAAGAGACCCTGAAGGAAGCCCTAAACATGGAAACGAACAACCAGTACCAGCCATTAAAAAACATGCCAAAATGTAAAGACCATTGATGCTAGGAAGAAACTGTATCAACTAACGACCAAAAGAAGTAGTTAATATCATAATGGCAGGATCAAGTTCACACATAACAATATTAACCTTAAATGTAAATGGACTAAATGCTCCAATGAAAAGACACAGACTGGCAAACTGGATAAAGAGTCAAGACCCATGAGTTTGCTGTTTTCAAGAGCCCTATCTCACATGCAGAGAAACACATAGGCTCAAAATAAAGGGATGGAGAAAGATCTACCAAGCAAATGGAGAACAAAAGAAAGCAGTGTTTGCAGTCCTAGTCTCTGATAAAACAGACTTTAAACCATCAAACATCAAAAGAGACAAGGCCATTACATAATGGTAAAGGGATCAATTCAACAGGAAGAGCTAACTCTCCTAAATATATATGCACCCAGTACAGGAGCACCCAGATTCATAAAGCAAGTCCTTAGAGACTTACAGAGAGACTTAGACTCCCATACAATAATAATGGGAGACTTCAACACCTCACTGTCAAAATTAGACAGATCAACAAGACAGAAAGTTAACGAGGATATCCAGGAATTGAACTCATCTCTGCAGCAAGCTGACCTAACAGACATCTACAGAACTCTCCACCCCAAATCAACAGAATATACATTCTTCTCAGCGCCACATCGCACTTATTCCAAAATTGACCACATATTTGGAAGTAAAGCACTCCTCAGCAAATGTCAAAGAACAGAAATTATAACAAACTGTCTCTCAGACCACAGTGCAATCAAACTAGAACTCAGGACTAAGAAACTCAATCAAAACCACTCAACTACATGGAAACTGAACAACCTGCTCCTGAATGACTACTGGGTACTAACAAAATGAAGGCAGAAATAAAAATGTTCTTTGAAACGAATGAGAACAAAGATACAACATAGCAGAATCTCTGGGACACATTTAAAGCAGTGTGTAGAGGGAAATTTATAGCACTAAATGCCCACAAGAGAAAGCAGGATTGATCTAAAATTGACACTCTAACATCACAATTAAAAGAACTAGAGAGGCAAGAGCAAACACATTCAAAAGCTAGCAGAAGGCAAGAAATAACTAAGATTGGAGCAGAACTGAAGGAGATAGAGACACAAAAAACCCTCCAAAAAATCAATGAATCCAGGAGTTGGTTTTTTGAAAAGATCAACAAAATTGACAGACTGCTAGCAAGACTACTAAAGAAGAAAAGAGAGAAGAATCAAATGGACACAATAAAAAATGATAAAGGGGATATCACCACAGACCCCAGAGAAATACAAACTACCATCAGAGAATACTATAAACACCTCTACGCAAATAAATTAGAAAATCTAGAAGAAATAGATAATTTCTTGGACACTTACACTCTCCCAAGACTAAACCAGGAAGAAGTTGAATCCCTGAATAGACCAATAGCAGGCTCTGAAATTGAGGCAATAATTAATAGCCTATCAACCAAAAAAAGTTCAGGACCTGATGGATTCACAGCTGAATTCTACCAGAGGTACAAGGAGGAGCTGGTACCATTCCTTCTGAAACTATTCCAATCAATTGAAAAAGAGGGAATCCTCCCTAACTCATTTTATGAGTCCAACATCATCCTGATACCAAAGCCTGGCAGAGACACAACAAAAAAAGAGAATTTTAGACCGATAACCCTGGTGAACATCGATGCAAAAATCCTCAGTAAAATACTGGCAAACCGGATCCAGCAGCACATCAAAAAGCTTGTCCACCATGATCAAGTGGACTTCATCCCTGGGATGCAGAGCTGATTCAACATACGCAAATCAATAAATGTAATCCAGCATATAAACAGAACCAAAGACAAGAACCACATGATTATCTCAATAGATGCAGAAAAGGCTTTTCACAAAATTCAACAGCCCTTCATGCTAAAAACGCTCAATAAATTTGGTATTGATGGAACGTATCTCAAAATAATAAGAGCTATTTATGACAAACCAACAGCCAATATCACACTGAATGGGCAAAAACTGGAAAAATTCCCTTTGAAAACTGGCAGAAGACGGATGCCCTCTGTCACCACTCCTATTCAACATAGTGTTGGAAGTTCTGGCTAGGGCAATCAGGCAAGATAAAGAAATAAAGGGTATTCAGTTAGGAAAAGAAGAAGTCAAATTGTCTCTGTTGGCAGATGACATGATTGTATATTTAGAAAACCCCATCGTCTCAGCCCAAAATCTCTTAAGCTGATAAGCAACTTCAGCAAAGTCTCAGGATACAAAATTAATGTACAAAAATCACAAGCATTCTTATACACCAGTAACAGACAAACAGAGAGCCAAATCATGAATGAACTTCCATTCACAATTGCTTGAAAGGGAATAAAATACCTAGGAATTCAACATACAAGGGATGTAAAGGACCGCTTCAAGGAGAACTACAAACCACTGCTCAGTGAAATAAAAGAGGACACAAACAAATAGAAGAACATACCATGCTCATGAATAGGAAGAATGAATATTGTGAAAATGGCCATACTGCCCAAGGTTGTTTATAGATTCAATGCCATCCCCATCAAGCTACTAATGAGTTTCTTCACAGAATTGGAAAAAACGGCTTTAAAGTTCATATGAAACCAAAAAAGAGCCTGCATTGCCAAGACAATCCTAAGTCAAAAGAACAAAGCTGGAGGCATCACGCTACCTGATTTCAAACTACACTACAAGGCTACAGTAACCAAAGCAGCATGGTACTGATACCAAAACGGAAATATAGACCAATGGAACAGAACAGAGTCCGCAGAAATAATACCACACATCTACAGTCATCTCATCTTTGACAAACCTGAGAAAAACAAGAAATGAGGAAAGGATTCCCTATTTAAAACATGTGCTGGGAAAATTGGCTAACCATAAGTAGAAAGCTGAAACAGGATCCTTTCCTTACTCCTTATATGAAAATTAATTCAAGATGGATTAGAGACTTGAATGTTAGACATAAAACCATAAAAACCCTAGAAGAAACCTGGGTAGTACTATTCAGGACATAGGCATGGGCAAGGACTACATGTCTAAAACACCAAAAACAATGGCAACAAAAGCCAAAATTGACAAATGGGATCTAAGTAAACTAAAGAGCTTCTGCACAGCAAACGAAAGTACCATCAGAGTAAACAGGCAACTTACAGAACGGGAGAAAATTTTTGCAATCTACTCATCTGACTAAGGGCTCATATCCAGAACCTAGAAAGAACTCAAAAAAATTTCCAAGAAAAAAACAAACAACCCCATCAAAAAGTGGGGAAAGGATATGAACAGACATTTCTCAAAAGAAGACATGCATACAGCCAACAGACACATGAAAAAATGCTCATCATCACTCACCATCAGAGAAATGCAAATCAAATCCACAATGAGATACCATCTCACACCAGTTAGAATGGCAATCATTAAAAAGTCAGGAAACAACAGCTTCTGGAGAGGATGTGGAGAAATAGGAACACTTTTACACTGTTAGTGGGATTGTAAACTAGTTCAACCATTATAGAAAGCAGTATGGTGATTCCTCAAGGATCTAGAACTAGAAGTACCATATGACCCAGCCATCCCATTACTGGGTATACACCCAAAGATTATAAATCATGCTGCTATAAAGACACATGCACATGAATGTTTATTGCGCCACTATTCACAATAGCACAGACTTAGAATCAACCCAAATGTCCATCAGTGATAGACTGGATTAAAAAATGTGGCACATATACACCATGGAATACTATGCAGCCATAAAAAAGGATGACTTTGTGTCCTTTGTAGGGGCATGGATGCAGCTGGAAACCATTCTTAACATTCTTGCATCATTCTTTTTTTTTTTTTTGAGACGGAGTCTTGCTCTGCCACCCAGGCTGGAGTGCAGTGGCCGGATCTCAGCTCACTGCAAGCTCCGCCTCCCGGGTTTACGCCATTCTCCTGCCTCAGCCTCCCGAGTAGCTGGGACTACAGGCGCCCGCCTCGTCGCCCGGCTAGTTTTTTTTTTTTGTATTTTTAAGTAGAGACAGGGTTTCACCGTATTAGCCAGGATGGTCTCGATTTCCTGACCTCGTGATCCGCCCGTCTCGGCCTCCCAAATCTTGCATCATTCTTAACAAACTATCACAAGAACAGAAAACCAAACCCCGCATGTTCTCACTCATAGGTGGGAACTGAACAATGAGATCACTTGGACTCCAGAAGGGGAACATCACACACGGGGCCTATCATGGGGAGGGGGGAGGGGGTTATTGCACTGAGAGTTATACCTGATGTAAATGACGAGTTGATGGGCGCTGACGAGTTTATGGGTGCAGCACACCAACATGGCACAAGTGTACATATGTAACAAACCTCCAAGTTATGCACATGTACCCTAGAACTTTAAGTATAATAATAAAATTTTAAAAAGAATAGAAAACAAACAAGAAAAATCATCTGATAACAACAAGAAAGAAGCTTTCTGAGAAAGTCCTTTGTGATGTGTGAATTCATCTCACAGAGTTACACCTTCCTTTTCATGGAGCGGTTTGCAAACACTGCTTTCACATAATCTGCAAAGCGATGTATGGGAGTGCATTGAGGCCTATCATGTAAAAGAAAATATACTTAGATAAAAACTGGAAATAAAATTTCTGAGAAAGTTCTTTGTTCTGTGTGAATTCGTCTCACAGAGTTACACCTTTCTTTTCGTGGAGCAGTTTGCTAACACTACTTTCTTGGAATCTGCAAAGGGATATTTGGGAGTGCCTTGAGGCCTGTGGTGAAAAGGGAAATATCCTCAGATATAAACTAGAAAGAAGCTTTCTGAGAAACTGCTTTGTGATGTGTAACTCTCACAGAGTTACACTTTTCTTTTCATTGAACACTTTGGTATCACTGTTTTTGGGGAATCTGCAAAGGGATTTTCGGGAGTTCTTAGAGACCTATGATGAAAAAGAAAATATCTCCAGATAAAAACTGGAGAGAAGGATTTGAGAAGCTGTTTAGTGATGTGTGTACTCACCTCATATGGGTAAACCATTTTGTTCATTGGGCCGTATGGATTCACTGTTTTTGTGGTGTCTGAGAAGGGATATTTGGGAGGGCATTGAAGCTCATGGTGGAAAAATAAATATGCAAAGGTAAAAACTAGAAAGGAGCTTCCTGAGAAATTTCTTTGTGATGGATGATTTCAACTCCCAGAGGTAAACTATTCTTTTCATTGAGCAGTTTGGTAACCCTGCTTTGTGGAATCTACAAAGTGGTATTTGGAGCACAGAGAAGCCTATGG
>NW_022681000.1:0-86277 GCF_009764315.1 Trachypithecus francoisi | reverse complement strand
TATGAATAGTAAAAAAAAAAAAAAAAAAAAAAAAAAAAGGATTTCATGAGTTAACATATAAGGAACCACCCAGCCTGTTGCCTGGCACATAGTAACTGCCCAATAAATCACAACTGGATGCTACTGAAGATTAAGTTACCTGACTTCTGTGAGACCTGCTCTCCTCAGCTGAAAATTCTTCCAACAAATATTAGATGAGACCCTATTGTATTATACTGCGTTCATAAATAGCACTCCCCCTTTTCCCTTCCCACAGAGTGCAGTGAGTAGAAGACTCTTCTCTGCACCAGAAAAGCTCCATGCCGATGGTGAGAAGGGAATGCTGGATGGAAGGGTTCCTGGAACTACTGTGAGGGGTGAGCTTCCCCCAGATGTCTAGAAAGGAGGTAGGGACTCGACATCTTCCACCCCCACTAAGGTTGCCTTGCACTTCCCAACTGGCTCTATACTTCCTAGAAACTGCCACTTTTCTGCCTCCATTACCTCATGGCACAATCAGTACTATTACCATCATCACCACAATCGCCATCACCATCCTTACAATCACCACCACTATCATCATCATCATCACCATTCTCACCCTCACCATTCTTACCATCATAAACACCAGCATCTTCACCATATCACCATCATTATCACCACCTTCACCATCACCATCCTCACCATAATAATTATTGTCCCCCTCCCCATCCTCATAATCATCATCATTATCATCATTACCACCACCACCATCATCATCACCATCACCATTCTCACCCTCACCATTCTCACAATCATCATCATCATCGCCATTATCCTCACCATAACTCTCACTATTATCACCACCACCTTGGCCATCACCATCCTTATCATCACCATCACAATCACCACCATCACCATTCTCACCATCACCATGTTCACTTTTACCATTCTCACTATCATCATCCTCACCATCACCATCCTCAACATAACTATCACTTCATTATCACCACCTCCACCTTCACCATCCCCCTCCTCACCATCATCATCATCATCACCATCACAATCATCCTTGCTACATGGAACCATGCATTCTGGCTATGAGGGCTCTTGGGTCAGGGCACCTAACACATCTTGTAGGATAGAAACCCCGCCGCTCAGGGTCTCACAGTTGGTGAAGTAACTGATTCTTTTTTGGTGGGGGGAGATAAACAGTCTCTTTAATAAATGCTATTGAAAAAATCTGCATATCCACATTCAGAAAATTGAAATTAGACCTTATCTCACACCACATACAAAAATCAAACCAAAATGGTTTAATGACTTAAATGTAGGCCCTGAGACTGCAAGACCACTAGAAAAAAAAACATGGGAAAAAAAAAGCTTCCTGATATTAGTTAGGGCAATGAGTTTTTATTTTTATTATTGTTATTATTATACTTTAAGTTCTAGGGTACATGTGCACAATGTGCAGGTTTGTCACATATGTATACATGTGCCATGTTGGTGTGCTGCACCCATTAACTCATCAATCACATTATGTATATCTCCTAATGCTATCCCTCCCCTCTCCCCCCTCCCCACAATAGTCCTCGGTGTGTGATGTTCCCCTTCCTGTGTCCAAGTGATCTTGTGCCACATTTTCTTAATCCAGTCTGTCACTGATGGACATTTGGGTTGATTCCAAGTCTTTGCTATTGTGAATAGTGCTGCAATAAACATACATGTGCACGTGTCTTTATAGCAGCATGATTTATAATCCTTTGGGTATATACCCAGTAATGGGATGGTTGGGTCAAATGGCATTTCTAGTTCTAGATCCTTGAGGAATCGCCACACTGTTTTCCACAATGGTTGAACTAGTTTACAGTCCCACCAACAGTGTAAAAGTGTTCCTATTTCTCCACAGCCTCTCCAGCACCTGTTGTTTCCT
This sequence comes from Trachypithecus francoisi, assembly GCF_009764315.1. Taxonomy (NCBI): domain Eukaryota; kingdom Metazoa; phylum Chordata; class Mammalia; order Primates; family Cercopithecidae; genus Trachypithecus; species Trachypithecus francoisi. Next base: position 84,386 of record NW_022681000.1, on the reverse strand, counting down.
AATTTTTTAATGATTGCCATTCTAACTGGTGTGAGATGGTATCTCATTGTGGTTTTGACTTGCATTTCTCTGATGGCGAGTGATGATGACCAATTTTTCATGTGTCTGTTGGCTGTATGAATGTCTTCTTTTGAGAAGTGTCTGTTCATATCCTTTGTCCACTGTTTGATGGGGTTTTTTGTTTTTTTCCTTGTAAATTTTTTTGAGTTCTTTGTAGGTTCTGGATATTAGCCCTCTGTCAGATGAGTAGACTGCAAAAACTTTCTACCATTCTGTAGGTTGCCTGTTCGCTCTGATGGTAGTTTCTTCTGCTGTGCAGAAGCTCTTTAGTTTAATTAGATCCCGTTTGTCAATTTTGGCTTTTGTTGCCATTGCATTTGGTGTTTTAGACATGAAGTCCTTGCCCATGCCTATGTCCTGAATGGTATTAGCTAAGTTTTCTTCTGGGGTTCTTAAGGTTTTGGGTTTAACATTTAAGTCTCTAATCCATCTTGAATTCATTTTTGTAGAAGGAGTAAGGAAAAGATCCAGTTTCAGCTTTCTACTTATGGCTAGCCAATTTTCCCAGCATCATTTATTAAATAGGGAATCCTTTCCTCATTTATTGTTTTTGTCAGGTTTGTCAAAGATCAGATGGTTGTAGATGTGTGGTATTATTTCTGAGGGCTCTGTTCTGTTCCATTAGTCTATATCTCTGTTTTGGTACCAGTACCATGTTGTTTGGGTTACTGTAGCCTTGTAGTATAGTTTGAAGTCAGGTAGCGTGATGCCTCCAGCTTTGTTCTTTTGTTTTAGGATCTTCTTGGCAATGCGGGGTCTTTTTTGGTTCCATATGAACTTTAAAACAGTTTTTTCCAATTCTGTGAAGAAAGTCATTGGTAGCTTAATGGGGATGGCATTGAATCTATAAATTACATTGGACAGTATGGCCATTTTCACAATATGATTCTTCCTATCCATGAGCATGGTGCGTTCTTCCATTTGTTTGTGTCCTCTTTTATTTCACTGAGCAGTTGTTTGTGGTTCTTCTTGAAGAGGTCCTTTACATCCCTTGTAACTTGGATTCCTAGGTATTTTATTCTCTTTGAAGCTATTGTGAATGGGAGTTCATTCATGATTTGGCTCTCTGTTTGTCTGTTACTGGTGTATAAGAATGCTTGTGATTTTTGCACATTATTTTGTATCCTGAGACTTTACGGAAGTTGCTTATCAGCTTAAGGAGATTTTGGGCTGAGATGATGGGGTTCTCTAATATACAATCATGTCATCTGCAAACAGGGACAATTTGACTTCTTCTTTTCCTAACTGAATACCCTTTATTTCTTTCTCTTGCCTGACTGCCCTAGCCAGAATTTCCAACACTATGTTGAATAGGAGTGGTGAGAGAGGGCATCTCTGTCTCATGCCAGTTTTTGAAGGGAATGCTTCCAGTTTTTGCCCATTCAGTATGATATTGGCTGTGGGTTTGTCACAAATAGCTCTTATTATTTTGAGATACGTTCCATCAATACTGAATTTATTGAGCGTTTTTAGCATGAAGGGCTGTTGAATTTTGTCAAAGGCCTTTTCTGCATCTATTGAGATAATCATGTGGTTTTTGTCTTTGGTTCTGTTTACATGCTGGATTACGTTTATTGATTTGCATATGTTGAACCAGCCTTGCATCCCAGGGATGAAGCCCACTTGATCATGGTGGATAAGCTTTTTGATGTGCTGCTGGACTCAGTTTGCCAGTATTTTGTTGAGGATTTTTACATCGATGTTCATCAGGGATATTGGTCTAAAATTCTCTTTTTTGTTGTTGTTGTTTTTTTTGTAGTGTCTCTTCCAGGCTTTGGTATCCAGATGATGTTGGCCTCATAAAATGAATTAGGGAGGATTCCCTCTTTTTCTATTGGTTGGAATAGTTTCAGAAGGAATGGTACCAGCTCCTCCTTGTACCTGAAGTAACTGATTCTTGCGAGGTCATGTTCCTCTGGGTGATGTGGGATGTCACAGGACCAATAAATATGGACTGAAGCCCATCGTATCACTTCTTTTTTTGTAAACAAGCTCCATCATCAGTAGTAATTGTATGATAGCAGAGAATAAGAACTCAGCAAATGTAAATAATTTGATGTTATGAGAAGCATATGAAGGGGAGTCCATATTCCAATATGCATCTGTTCCAGTGAGGGCAACTCTTTACCACTTCCATGAAGGAAGGGAAAGAATATTATTACAACGTCACCACAAATCTGTCTGGTCTAGGCAAGGTAGTTCCTCTTTCCAGGATCTTAGCATTGCTCACTTTCGGCAGGTAAGACACTTGTCTGGGCAGTAGGTAGCACTGGTGCAGGGAAGTTCATGTTATTGGAAACATGTGGCATCTTCTCCTGCTACCATCACCACATTGTCCATGAACCCACTGGGCAAACACTGAGGAAGCTGGGAAAAGCAACTGACTGGTATCCACAGACCAGCTATCATATGGCCCTTTTATTTGTAGCCTCTTGTACTTCAAGGATACTAACACAAGGTTCTCATAACCAGAATATAACATCCATATCAGGATATCAGCATTCACCCAGCACTACTGTCCAATCAACAGATGCTATAATGTCATCCAGATTTTCTCAGCTGTGCCCTAAATACATTTTTTTTTAAGTTTATAATCCAGGATCCAATCCAGGATTTCCCATTGCGTTAATTGTCATGTCTCTTAAGCTCCTTCAACTTCAAACAGTTCCTCTGTTTTGCCCTATTTTTCACAACCTTAAGAGTTTTAAAGAACAGAAGCATTTCCTTCTGAAGGATGTTTTCACCTTTTTCCATCTGATGTTTTTCCACATCCAGACTTAGGTCATGTATTTTTCACAAGAAAACCACAGAAATAATGTTGTGATCTAACTAGGACATCACAGCAGGAGGCACACAATCAAGTCTGTGCCATATTTATCCACCACAAAGTCGTCATTCTTCCAATTGTAATTGACAAGTATTTCATAGGAAGATATTAATTACACATACATGAATGTATGTTTATATGTAAAATATATACAAAATATGATTTCAATGTCTAACCAATATAAAAGTTATTAATTAGATATGTTTAATTGTATTTCCTACTAAGTCTTCAGAATCTGGTGTGTGTTTTCCCCTGACAGCACATCTCAGTCCAGCCTAGCTGCATTTCAAGTGCTCAATATTCACATGGCTGTGGCTACCATATTTGTCAGGGCAGCACTAAAGCACTAAAGAACTTCTTCCTTGGAGAAGTTCTAAGCTTTCAAAGTGTTTGGCAAATACATTTTATAAAATTGGTGAGAATCTATAAACAGGCAATTACACATTTAGTAAGCCATAGAATCAAACATGACATTAAAAAGTGAATCCTTTGACAAAAAGAAGGTAGGCAAAATTTTCTTCAGACCAAATGGAGAAATCACTGATGATTACCTAACAAGCCCATTATTATTTATTAGCATCATTAATACCCCCAAACCACATCAACAGGTAAATGAATAAACACATTGAGTCTTATTTGAACGATATCCCAATTCCTTACCATTCTTACTTCTTTTGCAATCAGAAAAGGCTCAGTATTAGCAAAGACTATTCATATAGTCTGTTCTTAAACCAGTAGTTATAATTTCCTGGATGTCTATGTGATATCAATTATGTACTTCAATACCTCTCACAAGTGCTTTTCCTGTTTGACCATTTTCTGCAGTATATCCATGCTCCCATTTTCTCTATTGTTTTATTTCTATCCTAGACTTTTCTTTCATCCTGTAATTCTTTATCCTAAAATATTAACTGAAGGATAACATCACAAAATAGTATATTTCTCTAGATGATACTCCAAATTGATACTAATATACAGAAATGACTATCATGGACATAACCCACAACATGTGAAATGCATGGCTCATTCTACCGACATTAAAAAGGAGAGTTAATGACAACTGAATTTCTAGTCATTTTCCACCCAAACAGTTGCTTATAAAATGGCAGGGAATTGTATGTGTGTATGCAGTGGCCATTTTTTGGTGGGGTGTTCAGCAACTCTCCTCTTGAGCCCCTCTTTGAGGACTATTTCAACGAGCACCACCTGGGCCTGACCCAGCCTACCAGCCCCAGCCCTAGAGGTGAGCATGATGCCCAGCTCTGGCCAGAGACTCTACCCTTGGACCATAGCAACTGACTCCGTACTTTTCTTTTGGAGTCATCAGGAAGGACTCTTGCTTTTCCTACCATTGTGGTTGGTGTGCAAGGACAAAGTTAAGTGAGTTATTTGTAGCACTGTCTTTTGCTGCAGAGAGAGAAGAAAGTCATCTTCAGAGGGAGAAAATGAGGCTAAAGCACAAGTAAAACTGTCAAGAGAAAGGAGAACATTTCTTGATGATTTTATATAAGCCCCTGGGTCCAGCTATGCATGACAGTGACTTGGGTTAAAGCTCTGTCACTTATAGGATCATTGACTTAAACATAAAATAAAGTATTATAAGTTATGAACTTTTAGATGAAAATACAGAAAAAAATCTTTGCAATATTCAATTAATCAAAAATTTCTTAGATGAAGCCCCAAAGGCACAATGCACAAGAACAACTAATAATTGGACCCCGTCAAAATTAAGAGCATCTGCTGTTTGAAAGACAGTATTATGAGAACAAACAGAAAACTCAGACAAGGAGAAAATACTTGCAAATCTCATATCTAATATGGGATTTGGATCCAGAGTATATAAAAAACCTATTAAAATTTAATAATGAGAAAATAAGCAAAAAAAAAAGGAAGAAGCAAAAAAAATGTGAACATACACTTTACTAAATATATAGAGATGGCGTGTAAGTACATAAAGAGACACTCAATATTATTAGGCATTATTGACCCATAATAAAATACTATTGTAAACACGAAAATATCTAAAATTTTAAAAGAAGGCCCATACAAAGTGTTGGCAGGAGTGTGGAATTCTCATATACTGCTGATAAAAATATAAAATGCTACAACCATTTTGGCAAATATTGTGACAGTTTCTTAAAACTAAACCTAAATCTATTAGCTATTACATTCCTAATATTTACTTAAAGGTATAAGAACTTATGTACATGAATGTTCATTGCAAATGTATTTGTATCAGTCCAAAACTGGAAGCAATGCAAAAACCCACCAACAGGCAAATAGATATATAAGTTGTGACCTATCCACACAATAGAATACTACTCAGTAATAAAATTAATGACATACTGATGCCTGCAATATAGCAGAATCTCTAAATAATTATGCTATGTGAAAGATGCCAGACACCTCCAAAAACAGGTCCATGCTACACTTCATTTATGTAAATGTCTAGACAAGGCAAACTCTTTTGTAGTGACAGATTGGTGATTGCCAGGAAGAGTGGTAAAGTAGGAAGGTACAGAAAGTTTGGGATTATAAAAGGGCAAGGGGCAACTTTTATGAGTGCTGGATATGTTCATTATTTTTATTTTGGCAATGGATTGGCAAGTACATATAAAAAATAACACGTGGCTGGGCATGGTGGCTCACGCCTGTAATCCCCAGCACTTAGGGAGGCCAAGGCGGGTGGATCATGAGGTCAGGAGATCGAGACCATGGTGAAACCCCATCTCTACTAAAAATACAAAAAAAATTAGCTGGGCGCAGTGGCGAGCACCTGTAGTCCCAGTTACTCAGGAGACTGAGGCAGGAGAATGGCGTGAATCCGGGAGGCGGAGCTTGTAGTGAGCAGAGATCATGCCACTGCACTCCAGCCTGGGCGACAGAGCGAGACTCTATCTCAAAACAAACAAACAAATAAACAAACAAACAAAAACAAAAACAAACAGTATTTTTGTCTCATTCTTATGAAAGCACAATTACTTACTAATGGGATGTGTGTGCCTGTTGGGCACACAGCACAACTTTTCAAATCTTAAAATTGGACTGGATCTCAACCACTGGACCTTATTTCCTATTCCACACTGTAGCACAATACTGGCTTTTATCATGGTAATTAACAACACCCACCTTAAAGGTAAAGAAATGTACTTCTAACTAACTACTTTTGAAAGTATGAACTGCCTCAGGCTAGTAGTTCTTAAGGTCTCCAGCAAATGTTGCTTTGTTTCCCTCAAAAATATACAGCCTGGACAACATGGCAAAACCTGATCTCTACTAAAAATACAAAAATTAGCCAGGCATGGTGGTGCATGCCTATAGTCCCAGCTACTCAGGGAGGCAGAGGCTGCAGTGAGCCTAGATCTCACCACTGCACTCCAGCCTAGGGGACAGAGTGAGGTCCCCACCTCAAATACGCACACACACATACACATACTCACAAGCTATCCGCTGGTGCCCCTGTCAGTTAAACACACTATCTCAGGGCACCTTAACACACAGTATGAGAGCCGTGGTCCTAAACACTTCAATTAAAAGTGAAACATCTCTGGCTAGATTTTTAGAATATTTACTTTTTAATGTTTTATACTATATTTATTTTGTATGTTTTAATTTATCTGAATACAAGAATCCAGACATTTTGAAAGTAAAACAATGGAAAACATGCCCTGTAAACACTAATCAGCACAAAGCTCACGTTACTATGTTATTATTGACAGATTAGACATAAGCCAAGAAACACTGCTAGAGATAAAAAAAGATTTTATGATGTGAGTAACTAGAGAAGTATGCCCATTTTAAATATGTATAAATATAAAATATCCCTTCAAATTATTTACTACAGAAACTGATATAACTAAAAAAATAATGGACTAATCTACAATATAGATTTTAACATACCTTTCAATAACCGACAGAACCAACAGATAAAATCCATGAGAGAAAGGGAGATGTGATGAACACAATGAACAAACTTGACATAAACTGACATATACAGAACCCAACGCTCAACAGCTACTGAATACACATCCTTTTGCAGTGCACATGTCATATTGACCAACATAAATTATATGTTGGAATTTAAAGGGACTCATCACAGAGTATTCAGTCATGGGATTTTGCCTAAACTTGTCTGGCCTTCAACAGGGTTCAAATACAGTTAAATTCTTATTTCATCTAAAGAGTCCTATCCTTTTTGTGTACATTTGACCGCAACAACCTAAATTTGCATAAAAACTGAACCCAGCCCTTGAAACTTGAAGTTCATTCAGCCAAAGGCAGATTAAACTGTCTAAGTAATAATGTCCTTCAAATTGTTGTCCCCTGCTCCAATAATGGAGTATAGCTCCAAGAAACTAACAGACTATTTGTCCTTCATAGTATACATTCTATGTTACATCAAAACATGTAGAAAGCTTTGAAATAAGCAGCAGAGAGAAAAAGATCAACAACCATCTAGCTGTGACCTTACCACTTAGTAATGATGCTTTTAGCTGACTCCTTTACTTGATTCCTAACTGCTTATTTCTGGTAGGGAAGCACTAACCACTGACCAAGCCGACCTTTTAAGAAGTGAGCAGGATGAACAGGCTCCACCACAGTGATCAGTTTAACAAGCTGCAACTCTAGTCACTGGCTGCAACTCATATTGTGGGTGTCAAGGGCTCAGAATTAACATTAAAATACTATTGACTCCAAGAGAAACCCAGAAATCTCTCGGAATCCAGCAAAGATAGAAAGGGTGCTCTCAGTAGTCACCACTCACACTTTACTTTGTTTTGGTAACTATTTTATTACATATGGAGAATATCACAAAAGTATGCTTGTTCCTCACTGTTAATGCTAACCCCAAAATGGTAAGGCTTTTGCAGGTTGAAACCCCCAGGCTCTCACTGGCCTGTCAAAAGAAGGCGGTGAAGTCACCTGCAAGAGCCATCACCCAAAAGCTTCCAGGTTGGACAAGTCGGGACTCAGTTCTTGCAGTTTCCAAATTCACAGTTCTCTTGGGACATGGTTATTTATGGAGCTCCCAAAGATGAGAAATTCCACCCAGGAAATTCTGTTTATAAAAGATTATTCACATCTATTATCTCAGGAGACATTAACACAGCAATGTTGAACATTTCCCATTAATTGTTAATACATGGAGAAAATGGACAATTATTTTTTAAAATTTGAAAAGCTTCATACAATAAAAATTATACTCCCACATGTGATTCAATTTCTATTCATTAATGCTGGAGAAGTTAATAATTACGAATTGCCAGTGGTAAAAAATAAATAAATCATTCATCACTGGAGAAGTACAGAAGGCTTAAAAGAATTTGTTATTGGCCTTGGGACGTTTTATGCTTTCCAAAAGGTTTTGCTCTTTTTTTTGCTCATGGCTTTCTCTCTCTCTTTCTGATTTCAGTTTCTTCTGATTTCTCCTGCTTAGAAATGGTGAGAGAACTTTGGATGTGGAACGTGGAGGAGGAGGAACACAAAGTGGGGGTCTGCCCTTGGGGTGGTCAGCACTTTGCCCAGCAAAGGCACTACCTGGTCCACACGCCTGAGGGGTTTCTGCGCCCCAGTAGGCATCACAGCTGATGGTGAAACTTTTGGCGTGGCCGAAGAGTCTCCACAAACTTTAGAAGGCGTCCGTTGCGTCCTCCATAGCCGTGTATCCCTGCCGAGGGCGATCTTCTCGGGGAGCGGAAAGTCCCTCCCAAGGGCCAGGGCTGGCTGGCTGGAGCCACTTGGCGCAGTGCAGTCCTGGCGGAGGTGCAGGCGGCGCGGGCCACGGGTCTGGGGGAGTCCCACTTGCCTGGGTAAGAAAGGCAGTGCCAGCGCTACCTCACCAACAGCTGGGCCCCGGTGTCGCAAGCGGATGTGAGTGATGCCTTCTTGGGGTCGGAGGGGTCCCAGGAAGGCTGCAGACCAGGGCTGACCAGCGGGCAGCGTGGTAACCGCCATGGAAGGTGACGGGGTTCCCAGCGCCAGGCGACCCAGCAGAGCCCGAGCCTGGGCATCCCGCATCGCCAGCAACACCGCGGGGAGACCTGGCTCTGGTGACGCTGGGGCCAGAGAACAAGGCCCACGACCCACTCCCAGACGCCAGCCCATCGTCAGCTAACTTCAGGAACCCGGGTCAGCCGAGGCCCGGGCCCCATAGGCAAGACAAAGGACAGAAGGTCCACAGGCGGGGCCAAGAGCCAGGAGCGAGGGCCTGGCTCCACTGCCGCGGAGCTCGCAGGGCGCAGCAGGCACGGGGCAGGGACCAAGGCTTCCAGATGTGGCTGCGCAGGCCCGCCAAGGCCGCATTTAACGTGTCAATCATCTCAAAGATTTTATGACATCTTTTTTTGGCATCTTATAATATCTATAATGTGTATTATATCTTGTGATATATTAACACCACTTAATTGTGATTATGATTATTTTTATACCAACACATCTTCAATTATTAGTATTCCCAGTTGCTAGAGAAAAATGCAAACGACTAGTTTTCAAAGGCTTACTTCTGCCAAGGGAAGCACATTCCAGCATGTCACCAAAGGAATCCACTTTCCACCACTTTCACAAAAAACGTTATTGCACAATTATGCTATCCTTCCCTTATATACTTTGTGTGTATGTATGTATATTTGTAATATATATATCTATATAAAAAGTATGCCAGAGATGAACAAGTATTAGAAAATTAAATGCATACAGGTCATGTCAGTGCTATGTATAATGTGGTGTAGTATGTACAGATGTTCAACAGTGTGGGATCCAGGCTGGAACAAGACTCCTAGTCTTAAGCAATTCTTTCTAGGTTCAGTCTCGGAAATAATGCCTTGTATCAAACATGCAAGAAAATTAATGGGTTTTAACGACTATTCTAAGTCAACTATAACATTTCATTTGGGGATTTCTGTTCCTTATAATATCTACCTCATTTTGGATGGATTCCTTGAGGCCTGGATTGTCTTTTCCTCTCTGCACATCGCTGCTCAGAGTGATAAGTGGAGTTGTATTTTAAATAAAATAGCTAAGCATCCTTTAGTGAGCAATGAGCATGATGGTATTTAGACCTACCATTTGTCATTATGGTGGTTACAGTTATGATAGGGCTGGGGTATTTACCTGGAGCCTGGATGTCCACTGGGACATGATACCCACTGGGATTTTTTGTGTCAACCTGGTCTCTGATGACGCCCTGGGGATTGGGTATCCACCTAAAGCCTGATGTTTACCTGGAGTGAGATGTGCACCTGAGGCCTGATGTCCATCTCTGACCTTATGTTCACCTGCGGACTGACGCGCACCTGAAGTATAGGTATTCACCTGGGGCCTGATATCCACCTGTAGTATGGGTGTCAACCTCAGGACTGATGTTCAGCTGGCGTCCACTGTCTACCTGGGGCCTGGTGTACACATGGGGCCTGGGCATCCACCTGGGACTTAATATTTAAATATTGTCTGGAGTTTTCTTGGGGCCTATTGTTCACCTGGGGCCTGAGTATACACCTGGAGCCTGATGTCCCAGGTGGACACCTGGGTCCCAGGTGATCTTCAGGTCCGAGGTGAAAACTCCAGGCTCTCAGTGGACAACCAGGACCCAGGCTGATGTTTACTGGGGCCAGATGCCTACCAGACCCCAGGTGAAAACTCCAGGCTCGAAGTGGACAACCTGGCCCCAGGTTCCAGGTAGACACTGGAATCCAAATCAACACCATGCCCCAGAGGGACACCCAGGCCTGAGGTGGACATCAGACCCCAGAAGGTCATCTGGCCCAAGGTAGACATCAATCCCTAGGTGTATACCTAGTCCCCAGGTGGATATCAGGCCCCAGTTTGACTTCAGTCCCTGGGTAGATACCTAGGCCTCAGCTGTATATCCAGTCTCTAGCTAAACATCAGGCTCCAGGGGACCCAGGCCCTAGCTGACTGGGGACTAGTGTTCATATGGGGCCACATGTCCATCTGGGCCCTAGGTATCAACTTGGGGCCTGATGTACATCAGATGTCCAGTGTTCATTTGTAGCCTAATGTCAACCTGGCAGCTGGTGATCACCAGAGGGCTGAAATCCTCCTGGTGCCTGATGTCCAACTTGGGACTTTGTTTCCACCTGGAGACTGATGTCCACCTGGGACCAGATGTCCAACTGGAGCAAGATGTCTGCCTGTAGCCTAGAACTTCACCTAAGGCCTGATGTTCCCGAGGGTCTATGTATCTACCTAGGGACTTGTGTCCAGGTGGGGCCTGAGGTCCATCTGGGGCCTGGAATTAACCTGGGATCTGATGTTCACCGGGGGCCTGGGTGTTCCTTTGGAGTCTGATATCTATCTGGGGCCTGGGTGTCCTCCTGTGGTCTGACGTCCACTTGTGGGCTAGTGTCCACCTGGGGCCTGGGTATCCACATAGGAACCTGATGTACACCTAAGTCCAGTGTCTACCTGGGTACTGATGTCTACCAGGAAAGTGGTATAACCTGGGGCCTGATAGCCACCTGGGCCCTGAGTGTCCACATATATTCTGATTTCTACTTTTGGCCTGAGTGTTATTCTAGGGCCTGAGTGCCACCTGGGTCCTGATGTTCACTAGGAACCTAGGTATTCACTTGGGGCTTGAAGTTCACCTGGGGCCTGATGTCCATGTGAGACCTGTTATTCACATAGAGCCTGGGCATCCACCTGTGGCCTGACCACCTGTTGGTGACCAGGAATTCCCCTAAGGCTTGATGTCCACCTGCGGCATAGGTAACTACCTGTGGCCTAGTGTCCCCCTGGAGCCTAGGTGTCAACCCGGGGCATAATATCTTCTTGGGGCCTGCTGTCCACCTGCAGACTGGTGCCTGCATAGGGCCTGGAATCCACCTGGGGTCTGGTGTCTGCCTGGGGCCTAGTGTCCACCTGCAGACTGAGTATAGACCTCGGACCTGATGTATGCCTGGGGCATATTTATCCACCTGGGGACTAGCATTCATCTGGGCCCTGGGTGTCAACCTGGTGCCTAATGGCCACCAGGGATCTATGTACTCACTTGGGGCCTGGTGCTCCCATAGGGCCTAGGTATACTCCTGGGGAATGGTGTCCAGGTGGAGGTGGATGTCTTCCTCGGTGCTGGTGTTCACCCAGGGACAAGGGTCTCCCCGGGGGCCAGTGTTCACCTGGAGCCTCATGTGCACCTTGGACCTGCTGTCTACCTAGGGCCTGATGTCCATGTTAAGGCTGGGTGTCCACTGGGGCCTCATTGTCCACTTGGGGCCTAATGTCCACCTAAGAACTAGTGTTCACCTAGGGCCTGGGTGTCCACTTGGGGCCTAACGTCCACCTAAGACCTAGTGTTCACCTAGGGCCTGTGTGTCCACTTGGAGCCTGATGTTCAGCTGGAGACTCTGCATCCACCTGAGACTGAGGTATCCACCCAGGGTATGGTGTTAAACTGGGCCTTTATGTCCACCTGGGGACTAGATATCTACCTGAGGCTTGATGTCCACCTGGAGCCTGATATCCACCTCAGAGGTGGGTGTCCACCCAGGTTCTGGTATCCACCTGGGGCCTTGTGTTCATCTAGGGCCCAGTGCCCACCTGGAATCTGGGTATCAACTTGGGACCTGGGTGTCCACTTGGAGCGTGATGTGCACCTGGGGCCTGATTTTCCACCTAGGGCCTGATGACCACCTGAGGCCCAGGTGTCCATGTGGGGTCTGATGTCCACCTGAAGCACAGATAACCACCTAGAGCATGGTGTTACCTGTGCCTTGATTTCCACCTGAGCCTGGTGTACACCTGAGGCCTGGGTGTCCATCTGAGGCCTGATGTACACCCCAAGCCCAGTGTCCACTTGTGCCTGATGTCAACTTGGAAACTGATATTCACGTGGGGACTGATGTGCTCCTGGGGCCTGATATCCAACTGGGACCAGATGTTCACCTAAGGCCTGGAGTTAATCTGGGGCCTAATGGTCAGCAGGGTCCCAGGTGTCTACCTAGGGCCTAGTGTCCAACTAGGGCCTGATGTCCACCTGGAGTCTAGTATCCACCTTGGCCCTGATGCTACCTGAGTCCTGGATGTCTACCCAGAACCTGAGTGCCCAATTGGGCCCTGATGTCCACCTGGGGCCTGGTGTCCTTATAGGGTCTGATAGCTACCTAAGGCCTGGGTATCCTCCTGCAGCCTGATGCTCACCTGTAGGCTGGTGTCCATATGGCGCCTGGGTGTCCACCTGTGAGCCTGATGTATGCCTGGATTCCAGTGTCCCCTTGGGTACTAATACGTACCAGGAAAATGGTGTATACCTGGGCCCTGATATACACCTGGAGCCTGTGTGTCCACTTGAGCCCTGATGTCCACCTGGGGCCTGGTGTTGACCTGGAGCCTATATCCACGTGGGGTCTGAGTGTCCCCATAGGCCTGGATATTCACCTAGAAACTGGCAGCAACCTGGGGCTTAGCTATACACTTGAGACCTGTGGTCTGTCAGGGGCCTATGTACACCTTGAGCCTGGTTTTCATGTGAAGCCTTGTGTTCACCTGGGCCCTGGGTGTCAACCTGGGGGTTGATATTCACCGGGGGCCTTGGTATCCATCTGGGACTTGGGGCCTGATTTCATCTGGGGTCTGGGAGACCACCTGGGAACTGATGTTCAGCTGGGGCCTGGAGTTCACTTGGGGCCTGTTGCCCACCTGGGGCCTGGGTGTCAACCTAGAGCCTGATGTCCACCTCAGGCTTGATGTCTACTTGTGGCCTAAGTGTGCATCTGGGGCCTGTTGTTTGCATGTGTCCAGGATATTCTTCTGGGGCATGGGTGACTACTTGATCCCTGATGTCTCCCTGAGGCCTGGGGGGGTCCACCTAGAGCTAGATATCCACCTGGCGCCTGCATATCCTCCAGTGGCCTGATGTCCACCTATTACCTGGTATCGATCTGGGGCCTGGAGATCAACCTGGGTCCTGATGCACACCTTGAGTCCAGTGTCCACCTGAGGCCTGATGTTTGCCAGGTGCCTGAAATTCACCTGGGACCTGATACCAACCTGGCTCCTGGGTTTTTATGTGGGGCCTTATTTCCATCAAGGGCCTTCGTATCCACCTGAGACTGTGTGTCTCTCAGGGACCTGATGTTTCTCATGGGTCTAGATTTCCACTTGGGCCTTCTGTCCACATGGGACCTGATGTGCTCCTGAGGTTTGATGTTCAGCTGGGGACCAAATATTCACCTAGGGACTGGTGTCCAGCTGAGGACTGATGTCCAGCTGGGACTTTGTGTTTACTTGGGGTTTGGTGTCCACCTGAGACTTAGGTGTCCCTCTGGGGCCTGAAGTAAACTTGGGGCCTGATATCTACCTGGTGCTGGATGTTCATCTGTGGACTAGCTACCTGGGGACTGATGTCTCCCTGGGGCTCGATATTCATGCTGGATCCGTATGGGGCACTGGTGTTGACCTGGGGCCTGATGTGGATCTGGGGCTTGAATCTAAGATCAACTTGATTTTTTTTTTTTTGTAAGTGATTTGGTCTTTACACTTGAAGATTCACACACTACATAATTTTTAAGGTTAAACTTTTTTTTACAATAGTATATTTTTGAATTATCGTCTCTGGCCAAAATGTTCAGGCATATGATGGCTGCCTCTCAATCTGTAAATTCAAGTTTTGTTTTATTTCAAGAAAGTGTGTGTGTGTGTGCCCGCGTGAGCGTGTGGGTGTGCATGTGTGTATTTATGAGACTGTTATAGTCTTAAAATTAATTATATTTCACTATTTCATTTTTCCTCAAAGAAAAAAATGAAGGAAATAAGTTACTCCAATTACACCTCTGCCAGACTTTCTTTGTATATCTTATCTTCCATGCCTATTCCTTTCTAATTCTTTTGATAATATTCTTAATTCTGTTTTATTCTCTTAGCTTTGTTTCTATCCCCTATTTCTAATACTATATTTTCAGTTAATTCATGCCCTGCCTGAGGAACATCGTAATTTAATCTTAATTTCTGATACACATTATTTTCCCAATTTTTCTCTGAGACTGACGAGTATCCACTTTGCATTTTAGTTCCCTTTTGTCTAGCACTATCATGAAATTTTGAATTTCTGCTTCAAAATATTCTTCTAGCTGCCGTTACATGAACAATCACTGTATTTTAAACTTTAGTTGTTTTATGTTGTTTCCTGTGCCGCATAGCTGTTTGGATTGCTGTGTGTGTGTGTGTTTGTGTGTGTGTAAAAACTTCTTAAAATTTTTGAGACTCAGTGTTATTTTTTCTGTTATTGTTGCTGATCTACAACACTTTTTTCTCTTGCTGTTGTATGGTTAAATTTCAAAATAAATTGACATATTGACTTATGTCTGTCTTCTGGTTCTTATCACCTTTCACCTTGTCTCAGTTGCTTTATTATTTCCCTTCAACACCACTTAAAGGGCAAATCACAGGATATCAAAAAAGACTTTACAAAGAACAGTTGTAAAGAACAATTGATAAGAAGCTATGTAAATCTTTAACATAAATAAATGTATAACTTTGAAATTTTAAACTAAATACATGATATAGGAGAAATAGTTAGAAAATAAGTTTTAACTAGTCCATTAATAAACTGGTTAGTAATGTTGAAAGAACAAAACTGAAAAAGCTAAAAAGGTATAAATAACATGATCAATAAGCTTTATGTAAAACTATACAAATGTATATCAAACAAATAAAGAATATACATTTTATTATGTTTTCAAAAGTAGCTCATGAATTAGACAAGGAGAAAATAATCAATGCATTCTAAATAATCATATCATATTGTGTTTCTCAACCTCATAGCCAACAATAACAAAAATTTTCATATATTTGGAAATCGCTAAGCCCATCATTAAGTATCCCTGAAGTTAAAGAGAAAATAATAGGTAAATTAATAAATTTAGACACGTAAAGTTTCTGAGAATAAATTTAAAAGAGGAATTGGAGGTATATAATTTCAAATAAATTTTTAGAAAAAAACAAAAATATAAAGAAAGAACTAAATCTTCTACCTGAAAACCTAGAAAGAACATGTAAGTAAAATAAAAAGCATAACATATTTAAGGGCTTTAAACCACTTTAAGAAACAACAGATCATAAAAGATTAAAATTTAAAAATGACTTCTTCATGTTAGTAGAAATTCTAACTCAGAAGAAAATTAATGCAAATGAAACTGAATTTTGAAAAAGAGATGAATAGAGATGTGATATAGATTTAAAAATTTGGTCTTAAAATAGAAAAAATGTTTATTTCTTTTCCTTTCAGATTAATCCAAACTATCAAAGATACACAAAAACAACAAAGAAGAACAAACAGAAAACAGAAAAGCACAACAAACAAGGCCTGTTTATTTCATCCTCTCCTAATAGTCTTTTGTTCATGATTTTACTTTTTCTGTATATGGGACTGCAGAGAGAAAACACACCAGCCATAACAATCCAAGTATTAAATTTTCATATGTGCATTATCTTTTCCATTGAGAAGTTCCAAAAGAAGACCTCATTATGACTGTACATTATGTTCAAAAATTTGAACACTAAAGAAATTGCACTTGGGAGTTGGACCCATTCCTTCCAATCATTCAGCAAATGTTTACTAAGTGCCTACCACTATACTTTTAGGCACCACATATCAGTGATTAAAAACTCAGTTGGGGTTTCTATTCCCATAAAGTTTTAATTCCATAATTAGGAGTCAGCTAATAGAAAGATAAATGTAAGCATTACAAGTGAGAAAAGGCCATGGAAGGAGGATGGTTGTGTACAGAGATGGGAGTGTTAACTTATGGGAGGTCTTGAGACAAAAATGAGAAAGAATGAATTGAACCACCAGAAAGATGTAGACAATAGAGTCCAAGTACTAGATGGGGACCAGAAGATGCAGGCCCTGATAGGCCACGTGGATAATTTGCAATTAAATTTGGGAAACTCCATCTTCAACACAGTGAGTTCAATAGAAGGAGGTTCATTCTATCAGGTAATGGGAAGTCTGAGGTGGAGGTAGATAGTTTTAGTGGCTGAAAAGGCTCAGTGATGTATTCTTTTGGAGCCTCATAGACTTTACATCACTGTTCCAAAATAGTTATGGTTGCTCTGGCCATCACACTTGTATTCCAGATAGGAAACATGGAAGAAAGGGCAACCAGTGTGTGGCAAAACTTGCATCAGGAAAGTCAGAATTCTCAAAGAACTTTCTAGTAGGATTCTATTTCATTGCCCAGAATCACAAAGCTGATGACTTCTGGTTGCAAGGAAGATTAGAAATTATGTTGCTGAATGCAGCGGTTTTGGCCTAGGTCAAGTTGCTCACCACACTGAAAGCCAATCACTAAGACAAGGAGTGTTTCCAGAGAAGAAAGGCTTTAATGCAGATGTCATCAGCCAGGACATAGGAGATCAGCTTTAAGTCAGTCTCCCACCCCAACTAAAGTTAGAGGTGTATCTAGTGGGAAATGAATATACTACATACAGGAAAACAGGAATCAGGAAGGGGTGAGTAAGAGGAGTTGCCCAACAAGCAGCAGGTGTATCTCAATGAACTGCCACAAAGTTTCAGTTCCTTGATACCATCTGTGAGTCCTGGTGGTTGGTTTTCTAAGAAAGGAATTCAGATAAAACAAATGTAAGTTTCAGTTGTATGGGAAAACTGAGCCAGTTTAAATTAGGGTTTTATGTTAACCACAACTTCTTTTGCACCAACCTGAGAACTAAGCATTACATATTCATGATTCTAGCCCTGAAGGTGTTCTGATAAGAAGGCGTAACAGAATGATAGGTACTGGATGGGCAACACTATTAGTCTTTGCCATATGATAGTCAGAAGTTCTGATTTTATGATGTGTGTGTTGGAAGGCCTTTAGATGGTTTTCAGCAGCAAGTAGCACAGTTAGATGTAAATGTTACATAGACATTCTGCCTGCTGCATGGAGAGTGAGGTGTAGGCAGGTGGCGGTGGAAGCCAGGACAGCTGGGGATGTCACTATAGACATCCAGGTGAGAATCAGTGGTAGCCTGGAACATCATGAAATTAATGGACACAGAGCGAAGTGAAAAGAATAAAAAAAGTTCTGGAGACATGTAGAACTTACTCATGAAATAAAATTGCAGAGCGAGGGAACAGTAGCCCCCAGGGATGAATGAACCCTAAAATTTTGACTTGAGGATCTCGAAGACCATTGTGCTTGAGATGGGGGGACTTTTGTGGGAATAGGATTGAGGGTGGTGGATGTGAAGAGTTCTGTAACAATTTGCTATGTAGGAGATGCTCTTAGACCTCCAGATGGAGTTACCAGTCAGTAGCCCATCACCTCTCTGACTCTAGAGGTCTGAGAACAGGACAGGTGGGACAACATGGCAAGAACTCTGTGAGGAATTAGAGATATAGGAGGTTACACCCTTGACCAAAGTATAACCAGCAAGTCCTATTCGATCTGCTGAGTTTTAGGGTCAGGCTCAGACAAGGACCCAGAGCATGGGCAGGAGGATCCATAAGCTTCCCAAGGTTCTTTCTGGGCCAGGGCCCTGACCAGCACAGCCTTGGAAGGACAAGATTAGGGTCCTACAGTCCACCTCTGGACCAGTGGGTACCTGGAATTGGATGGTCCCACCTGTCATAGTGTAGGTACAGGGGATTAAGCTCACATGTTCTCCTTTTTATGATGTGATCCCAACATATAATGTGATTCCAACATATAATGCTTTTTACTCCTGGGGGGTCCTTCAGAGCAGAGAGAGGCTTGGGGGCTTGGGTGATGATTTGGGATAAGACAGAATGCTCCCAGCCACTGGACTCTGTGCCAAAAATCCTGGGACAAGAGCAGGCCCTGTTGGGTCCTTGAGGTCCTCATTTGGAAGTTGAGGGAAATCACTGCCCTGGCCGAGGTAAGGGTGCCTTGAGAATGAGCGGCATAACCCAGGAGCTGGAGGCAAAAAGGGGACAAGAGAGGCTTCCAAGGTCTCCCTTAGTGCCCTTATAGCCTGCGGTTTCTGCTCCTTTCCCTCCTGGGACCCTGGAGGGTCACTAAGTTCAAGACCCCCTAATGCAGATGACTGTTTTGTTCTGTGATGCTCCTCCTGGCCATGTGGGTGGTGGGAGGGCAGCCCCCTGAGTCCCTGGTGCCCACTGGAGCCAGGAGAAAGTCATGCTGAGGTCATGTGCCTCCAGTTTATTTTAATGATCTCCACATTATGAGGTGGCCAGAAGAAAGAAGGGATGTTCTTTCTTTCTTCTTATTTATTTATTCACTCATCAATTCTGCCCTTAGCACTAGTCCTATGCCAGGTGTGTGCCCGGCACGTGATACTGAAAATGACCAAGTGGTCTCTCAGCTCCAGGTGCCCACAGTCCAAGGACAAGTGGACATCAGGCCCCAAGTAAATACCTAGGTCCGTGCTGAACATCAGGCCCCAGACGGACACCCAGACCTAAGTGGACATCAGGTCCCAGATGAAAATCTGGCCCCAGATGGACATCAGCACTGGGTGGAAACCCCGTCCCAGGTGGACATCAGGCCCCAGGTTGACACCAGTCCCCAGGTGAATACCCAATGCCCAGATGGACATCAGGCCCTAGGTGAACATGAAGGCCCAAGATGGACATTAGGCCACAGGTGGAGGCCAAGATTCTAGGAGAACACCAGGTCCTACAGAGACATCAGGCCCAAAATGGATACTTAGATCCTGTGAACATCAAGCCCTGAGTGGGCACCCAGGCCCCAGATTAACATCAAGGCCCACAATGGACACCCAGGCCCCAAATGGATACCTGGTCCCACGTATATACCATTTTCCTAGTAAACATCAGTGCCCAGGTGGACAGCAGCCTCCAGGTGTATATCAAGTCCCTAGGTGGACATCCAGGCCCCAGATGGATAACATCTCAGATGTGGACATTGGGCTACAGAAGGATACTGAGGCCCCAACTAGACATCAGTCCTTAGGTATATAGCAGCCCTAGGTATATAGCAGACCCCAGGTGAACACCAGGACCCAGGTGGACATCTGGCTTCAGCTGTACACCAGTCCCCAGGTAGATACCTAGGTGCCTTGTGGATTTTAGGCTCCAAATGTACACTAGGCCCCAGGTCAACAACAGGCCCAGGTGAATATGTAGGCCCTAGGTGGACATCGGACACCAAGTTGACACCCAGGACCCAGGTGGATATGAGGCCCCAGATGAACACCATGCCCAAGGTGGGTATAAATCCCAGATGGATAGCTAAGCCCCAGATGAACATCAGGCCCATGTTGGCCATAGTTGGTGGTGTGGCGCACCTGCTCTTGGTCCATGGAGATGGGGAAGTTGGACCCATCAAACAGTTCCTCATTGATCTCCTGTGTGGAGCTCTGCAGAGAGAGTGCCTGACACCCATTTTTTGACATTCTTGGTGAAATGTAGTCATCCTGTTTATTTCAACTCTCTTTATGTTACTATTTTGTGTTTGTGACATCCAAAAGTGGTGGTTTTTTTTTTTTTTTTTTGTCATAGGAAGGAGAATCAAACAGTAGAACATAGTCATAGCTCTGTGAGACTCTTACTGGAGCCAGCCTAACCCTGGAGAGTGTGTGGTCCTCAATGGATAGGCATCCATTTTGGCATATTTTGCTCTGGGTCACCAGTAAACCTGGACTAAGTTCTCTTTTCTCCTTCCTTCGTAGTTCTGTGCATTCCTGTTGTGATCCAGGGGTGCATTGTCTTTTGCTTTTCATCTGTCAGGAGCATAGATTTCTGTGTCTTCATTCAGAGGTGACCAACTGGCAGGATGAGGGCCTGAGACACAAGGTGCATAAGCATTATGCTCCTACTGAATGCCACCAGTTTTAATGAGGCTGTCTAAACCCACATCCTTTCCACTTGTGGGAAAACAGCTACTTCTCCTACTTGCATTACAACCATCATGCTTATGCCTGTCAAAATGGCATCACTACAGTGGCCACTTGGTAACATTTGTTTTGAGGAACATTGCTCATTTGAGGGATGCCTTCAATTCCCACTAAAAAAAAACTTCAGCTCACTGCCAGCACTCATTTAATTTTACATAAATATGTTCTTGGAGGCTGAAGCAAAACTGACTGATCTTCATTTGGAAAATAAAAAACTATTCTTGGAGTGCTTTCTGAACAGAACGTGTTTCTAACCCTAATGTAACAGAAATATATGTGATGTTATTATACATTAGGATTAGAGACAAGAGCATCCTCAGGGCAAACAGGAAATGAGTTAAAAAATGAAAATAAGGTTTCTCAGGCCTAATGAGCAGTACTTTTTGGTTGGTATGTGAGGGCTTCCAAATGCTATTCTGAATCAAGAATTGTATCATTACAAACTTCTCTGGCCAAACCTAAGGGGCAACTTGGCAAATGTAAGCAGCAACAAAATAAGTTCATTGCTCACTAAGCCCACACCTTCCTTGTCTTTCAGCTGACCTCTATATTCAGATGTCTCTCTTCCCCTTTCTCATTTTGCTCATTCTCCTTCTGCAGCGTAGTCCTCTCCTCCCTCCACTTCTCCTCATCCAGATCCAAGCCTTCTCTCCATCAATTATCCTAAAACTCCAAATGGCCAGTTGCCTCTAAAGTTCCCTCTGTCCCATGACCAAGGTATGCTGACAAATGTAGAACTGAAGCTTGGACCCAGCTGAATCAAGAGTAGCAATAAAGATGTCCCCAAACTTAGAGGGGACCAGCAAATACTTATAAAAGATTATAGATTTCCTCTGAGTACATAAGCCTCTGGATGCTATAGACCAAATGATATTGTCCCTCTCAAATTCAAGTGTTGAAATCTAATTCCCTGTGTGATGGTATTTGGAAGTAGACCCTTGGGAAGTGATTAGGTTATGAAGGCAGAGACCTCATGTATGGTCTTCATGCCCCTATCAAAGGGACCACAGAGAGATCCCTCATCCCTTCTGTCATGTGAGGACACAGTAGAAACATGGCTGTCTATGAAGCAGAAAGCCAGCCCTCACCAGACATGGAATCCGCTGACCACCTGACCTGAGATTTTATCATCTCCAGAACTGTGAGAAGTCAGTTTGTTGTTTATTAGCTACCTGGTCTATGGCATTCTGTTTTAACCTCAGATTAGCAAAAATACCAACATATCAACTTGCACAAGTAATTTTTGGAAACTATGATACTAAATCTTTGATGGTAAAAGGTGATCTATCTGTCTGAGAAATGAACCTACATGATCCCTCTTTCCATAATAAACCAGAGGGAGAGTCAAAACAGGCAAAAGTACAAAAACACACAACTGTTAGAGATTTTCAGGATGCCACAAAAATATCATCTGCAACATTAGGGAGTGAAAGAAGGCATTCAAGTTTCAAAAAGTCAAACTTTATTTAAATGTCATTGAATAAACTTTTAATTCTAACACTATGAATAAATCCTTGGACAGGGGGAGGCATGGAGACCCTGACGTGCAGCTGCCGAGTTTGCAAGCTTCCTTCGGAGACAGCCCCTGAACCCCTCACCCCTTGCCTGCCTGTCAAGAAGAGCCCATCCCAGGCAGCAAACAGCCTAGATGCCCAGCAGAGGGTAAACCTCCATGCCTGGAGGAGGAGGCCACTTCTGGGACAGGAGGAGCTGCTGGAACCCCTCCTTGCAGGCTTCTTTTCCTGCTCTCTAGCAACTCCTTCAAGGAGGCAAACACACCCAGCAGCAGCAGCAGCAGGCTCTTCAGCAGCAGGGCTGTGGCTCTGCCAGATGAGAGAAGCCCCTCTCTAGCAAGGCACAGGATCCCAGACTGCACACCCTGTTCTCTGCCTCCATGGCTCCCACTGTGTCCCAGACTGGGAGTAGCGTGTGAGCTGCTGGCTAGGGCAGTGTTTGCCCAACCCTCCTTGCCACCTCTAGCTTCAGCCATGCTTTTAGCTCCATGGCTGAGGCCAGTGGCTAGAGCAAGTGGCATGAAGTCAGGCAGCTCCTCACTGGGCTAGATTTTGGCAGTCCCAGAGCAGGGAAAGGAGGTCTCTGAAGCTGCCTCTAGCTCCATCACTGTCCCTGGAGGGCGCTCTTCCCCGGTACTGGTACTAACTCAACAACTGATGCTGGAAATAACTGTATTTCTGCATATGGAGCAGGAACTGAGGAAGGAGAATGGTCACCAATGTCACTCACTTTTCACTGGAATTTCCAAACACAAAAACAACCTCACTGAATTTACAGGGATTTTAGCCCCAAAACACCACTCCCAGATAGTCTTCCAGACTACAGGTCACCTCACCATGTGCCTGTCCATCAGTGGGCTTCAGAGGCTCCAGCTGGTCAAGGACAATGTATAGATGCAGCCCGAGTGGGATCAGTGGTGATCCTTGGCCTGGTAGGGCTTGCTTTGGTCTGTCCTGTGATACCTGGGGCCTTCTGCCAAATGTCCAGAGGCATCTGGGGTGAGGGCCTTCTTCGGCATCCACTGAAACGGCTCTCACTTTGGGCCTTCCTGAAGCAGAAGCCTTGAGATGTGGGGATGTAGCATGAGAACATTTTACTCTCTTGAGCGTCTCCCACTAAGTGAGCTGGCTACAGGGCTGACTCTAGGATTAGGGTGCCCGGTTACCAGAATCCTAAGTTCTGTTAGGGTCTGTCATCAAGGAAGTGAGGTCGCTTTTTTAAGGTTCCATCCCCTCAACCCCTTCCTTCCATAAGACCTACTCAGGACCCCACTGGGCTGCTCACTGCTCACCCTCCCCCCAGGTCAACTCCTTACCTTTACACAGTTATGTCCACCCAAGGCCTGCCTGTAGACCTGTGCCTGATGTTCATCAGGGGCCTAGGAATCCACTTGGGGTCTGGGATCCAACAAGGGCCTAATGTTACTCTGGGGATTGGATAGCCACCTGAGGACTAGGTATCAGCCTGGGAACTGGTGTCAACCTAGGGCCTAATGTAGACCTGGGGACAGTGTATCCACCTGCTGATGTGTACCTGGGCCCAAATATCCTCCTTAGGCCTGAATTCCGCCTTGGGCCTCCATGTCCACCTGAGGCTGGTGATCACTGGGGCCTGGGTGTCACTTAGGGCCTGATGTGTGTCTGGAACCTGAATGTCTACCTAGGGTCTGATGATCACCTGGGAACTGGGTGCCCACCTTGGGTCTAATGTCTACCTAGAGCCGAGGTATCTATCTTAGGCATGGTGTCTACCTGCAGCCTGAGGTCCACATGAGTCTGGTGTTCAGCTGGGGCCTGTGATCCACTGGGACCTTGGTGTTCATTTCAGGCCTGCTTGTCAACTTGGGGCCTGATATACAGCCTGAGTCAAGTGTCCACCTGTGGCCTGATGTTTACCTGGTGACTGGTGTCCTCCTGTGGCCTGATGTCCTCCTGGAAATGGTTTATCCATGCAGGCCCTGATGTCCACTTGGGTCAAGATGTCCCTCTGGGGCTAGATGTTAAATTGTGGCCTGATGTCCATCTAGGGCCTGGTGTCCACCTGGAGTGTGATGTTCACCTGGGGTTAGGTGTCCACATGGGGCCTGATGTCCCTATGAAGCCTGGGTGTCCACTAGGACCCGATGTTCACCATGGACCTAGATATCCACCTGGGGCCTGATATCTACCTGGTGATCTGAGGGCTGTGTCCATCTGAGGGCTGATGTCCACCTGGGCCTGATAGCCACCTAGGATTTGGTGTTCATCTGAGGCCTGGGTGACTGCCTGATATCTCGTTCAGCTGGGGCCCAGAGTTCAGCTAGGGACTGTGTGTCAACCTGGTGCACATCTGAGGACTAGGTACCCACCTGGGTGCTTGTGTTCACTGGAGCCTGAAGTCCACCTAGGGCCTTGTATTTACCTCAGGCCTAAGCAACCACATGGGGCCTGAGTGTCTTTATGGGTCCTAGAGTTCTCCTGGAGCCCAGTGCCTGCCTGGAGCTTGGGTGTACATCTGTGACCTGATGTCCACCTTGGGATGGATGTGCACCTGGGCACAGATGTCCATATGGGACTGAGTGTCCACCTGGTGTGTGATGTCCACCTGGGGCCTGGTGTTCACCTGAGGCTTGATACCCACTTGGGGCATGGACATTTGCCAAAGATCTGATGTTCAGCTCTGGCCTGAAGTTTACATATGCCTGATGTCCACCTAGGGTCTCGGTGTCAACCTGGGGCCTGAAGACCACCTGGAGTTCAGAGTTCATATGGGGCCTGATGCGCACCTGGGGCCTGGGTGACCACATAGAGCCTGGCATCGGCTTGGGATCAAGGTATTTACCTAGGGCCTGTGTGTCCACTTGGGACCTGATGTCTACTTGGTTCTTTGCATCAGGCAGAGGCCTGACTGTTCACTTGGGTCCTAGGTAAGATCCATATGACTGATGTCCATATGGGGCCTGAGAACCACTTGAGGCCTGCCATTAACCTAGGGCCTAGTGTCCATATGGGGTCTGGGAGTCAACCTGGAATCTGATGTCCATCTGGGGTGTGGAGGTCACCCTGGGTCCTAATTCACACCTACAGTCCAGTGTCCAACAGGAGCCTGATGTAAACCTGGAGACTGAAGTCCACCTATGGCCAGATGACCACCTGGTGCCAGATGTTCACCTTGAGTTTGATATTCATCAAGAGACTAGGTATCCACATGGAGCCGGGGATCTACCTGGGGCCTGATGTCTACCTTAGGCCTGGCATTACCTGGGGCCTGTGTGTACATCTGGGGCCTGATGTTCAGCTGGGCCCTGGTGTCCACCTGCAGTTCACCATCTAACTCAGGCCTGATGTCCACTCTGGACCTAGGTATCCATCTGAGGCCTGGTCTTTATCGAGAGCCTGGGTGTCCACCAGGGGCCTATATGTCCATTTGGATTCTGGTGTCCACCTGGGGCCTGATGATTACCTGGGGCTTGATGTTCACCTGGGGCCTGGGTGTCCACCTGGAGGCAAATATGCACATAAGGTCTGGTATCCTTCTGGGACCTTATGTTCACCTGTGTCCTGGTGTCTGCCTGGGGCCTGGGTGTCAAACAGGGTTTAATATACACCTGGAGTACAGTATCCACCTGGGGCCTGATATCCACCTGAAGCCTGGGTGTGCATTTGGGATCTGGTGTCCATCAGGAGCACAGGTGTCCATCTGGTACCTGGGTGTTCACCCAATGTTAACCAGGGGCCTAGGTATCCATCCAGGGCCTGGTGCCCACCTGGGGACCGAAGTTCATCTGGAACCTGGTATTCACCTAGGGCATGGGTATCCACCTGGATCCTGATGTTCAGATGGGGACTGGGTATAGACCTGGAGCCTGGTAACCACCTAGTGCCTGTGCGTCAACCTACAGTCTGATGACCACCCAGGAACTAGGGACACAGCTGGGTTTTTTGTTCACTTGAGGCCTGGTGTCCACTTGGGAAGTGATGTCTAACTGGGGATTAGGTATCCACCTACAGACTGGTGTCCAGCTGGGGCTTTATAAATACCTGGGGCATGTTGTTCACCTGGGGCTCTATGTACACCTAAGATCTGGGAATCCAACTGAGACTGATGTCCAATTAGAGCATAGGTATCTAGTTAGGGTCTCATATCCATCTAGAGCCTGATGTCTCCCTGGGGGTCTTGTAGTTACCTAGGGTCTTGGGTGTCCACCTGGGTGTTGAGTGTACTCCTAGGGTCTGGGGTTCTCCTGAAACCTGGTATCTGCCTAAGTCCTGGGAATATAACTGTGGCCTGATGTAAACCTATAAACAGATATTCACCTGGGGACAGATGTCCACTGGGGGCCTGAGTGTCCACATGGTGCCTGATGGCTACCTGGGGTCTGGTGTTCACCTGAGGCCTGATATCCACCAGGAGCCTAGGTATTCACCTGAGTCCTGGTTTCTATCTGGGACCTGATGTCTCCCTGGGTCTGGTATTCCCCTAAGGTGTACTGCTCACCTGGTCCTGGGTGTCAAATTGAGGACTGATGTAGAATTCAAGTTCAGAATCCACCTGGGGCCTTATGTCAACCTTGAGCCTGACGTTCACCTGGGGACTGATGTTCACCTTTGACCCAACGTCCACCTGGGGACTGGATATCCACCCACAGCCAAATGTCCACCTGAGGCCAGATGGCCAACTGTGGCCAGATGTGCAACTGAGGCCTGGGTATTCCCTTGGGACCTGATGTTCAGCTGGGGCATAAGGTTAACCTGGGCCATGATGTCCACTTGAAGCTTAATGTCCACCTGGGGTCTGGGTGACCAGATGTGCAACTGGGACCTGGGTATCCAGCTGGGACCTAAGTGTCTTTCTCATGCCACCTGATATTCACCAGTTGGCCTCGTGTTCTTCTGGAGATGTGGGGTCAACCGGCAGCCTGATGTGCACATAGATTCCAATGTCCTCTTGGGGCCTGATGTACACCTGGGGTCTAGTATCCACATGGGTCCTGGGTTTTCACTGTTGGCCTGATGCTCACCCAGGTCCTAGGAATCTTTGCTGACTGGTGTCCACCTGGGTCCTGATGTTCAGCTTGGGACTTGAGTGCCTACCTGGGACCTGATGCCCACTTGGGGCATAAGTATTCACCTGGGGCCTGGTGTTCATCTGGGGCCTGGTATACATCTGGGGCCTGATGTCAACCTTGAATCTAGGTGTTTACTTGGGGACTACTGTCCACGTGGTGCTTGGTTGTCAACCTAGGACCTGATGCTCACCTGGAGTTCAGTGTCCACCTTGTGCCTGTTGTGCACCTGGGGCCTGTGTGCCTATTGGCTATCTACTTAAACCTGATGTTTACCTAGGGCTAGATGTGCACCTGAGGCCTGATGTCCATGTGTGGTCTTATGTTCACCTGGGGACTGATGTACATCTGGAGCACAAGTATACCCATGGGGCCTTGTGTCCACCTGGAGTGTGTGTGTCAAACTCAGGGCCGATGTGCACCTTGAATCCAGTGTCTAACTAGACCCTAATGTACACAAGGGGCTCTGGCAGTCACCTGGGACCTGATGTTCAGATATGGTCTTGAGTTTACCTGGGGCCTTGTATCTACCTAGGGCCTGGGTGTACACTCGGAACCAGATACCCCAGGGTGGTACCTGGGTCTCAGATGGTCATTAAGTCCTAGCTGGAAACTCAGGCGCCAGATGCACATCAGGCTGCAAGTGGACACACAGGTCACAGGGTGATACCCAGGTTCCAGGTAGACACTGGGCTCAAGAGGAACACAATGGCCCAGGTGGACATCCAGGCCTGAGGTGGACATCAGGCCCCAGATAGACATCTGGCCCCAGCTGGATACCTAGGCCCCAGTCTTTGGCCCTACGTAGACCAGCTGTACATGACTAAGGTCGTCTAGAATCTAATGTCTGCCTGGACCCTGGGTGTCCACATAGGGCCATATGTCTGTATGGGGCCTGAGCATCCACTAGGGCCTGATGTTCACCGAAGGCCTAGATATCCTCCTGAGGCCTGGTGTCCTCCTGGGGCCTGATGTCCACTTAATACCTGGTGTTTAGCTGGAGCCTGGGTGACATCCGGGGATCTGATGTTCAGCTGAGGGCCAGATTTCAGCTGGGACCTGTGTGTCAACCCGATGCCTGATATGCACCTGGAGATGAGGTATACACCTAGGGTCTGTTGTTCACTGGGGACAGGTGTCCAGCTGTGGCCTGGTGACCACATGGGTCCTAGTGTTCATCAAGTGCCTGGTGTCCACCTGGGACTGGGTTTTCACCTGGGGCCTGATGTTGATGGCAGCGGGGAGGCCTGTTGTGCACTTGAGATGTGGAAGGTCCACCTGGGGCCTGATGTCCACTTTGGGCCTTGCATTTACCTATGGCCTGGGTATCCACCCAGAGCTTAAGTGTCCCCCTGGGGCCAGGGTATATATCTGTGGCCCGATGTCCACCTTGAGACAGATGTCTAACTGGGGACATACATTCACATGGGCCCTGATATGGTTTAGGCTGCATCCCTACCCAAATCTCATCTTGAATTGTAGCTCCCATAATTTCCATGTGTCATGGGAGGGACCCAATGGAAGGTAATTGAATCACGAGGATAGATCTTTCCTGTGCTGTGCTCATGATTATGAATAGGTCTCACGAGATCTGATGGTTTTGTAAAGGGGACTTCCCCTAAACAAGCTCTCTTGCCTGCCACCATATAAGATGTGACTTTGCTCCTCATTCACCTTCAGCCATGATTGTGAGGCCTCCCCATCCATGTGAAACTGTGAGTCCATTAAACCTTTTACCTTTATAAATTTCCCAGTCTCACACATGTCTTTATTAGCAGCATGAAAACAGACTAACACAGTAAATTGGTACCAAGAGTGAGGTGCTGCTGCAAAGATACCCAAAAATGTAAAAAGGACCTTGGAACTGGGTAACAGGCAGAAGTTGGAAAAGTGTGGAGGGCTCACGAGAGGACAGGAAGATGTGGGAATGTTTGGAACTTCCTAGAGACCTGTTGATTGGCAATGGCTTTGATCAAAATGCTGACAGGAACTTGTTGGGAACTGAAATAAAGGTGACTCTTGCTATGTTTTAGGAAAGAGGCTGGCAGCGTTTTGCCCCTGCCCTAGAGATGTGTGGAACTTTGGACTTGAGAGAGGTGATTTAAGGCATCTAGTGGAAGAAATTTCTAAGCAGTAAAGTGTTCAAATGGTGGCTTGGGTACTGTTAGAAGCACTCAGTTTTATGTATTCACAAAGATATGGTTTGTAATTGGAAATTATGTTTAAAAGGGAAGCAGAGCATAAAAGTTTGGAAAAACTTCCAGCCTGATGATGCAATAGAAAAGCAAAACCCATTTTCTGAGGAGAAATTCAAGGTGGAAGTAGAAATTTGCATAAGTAACCATGAACCAAATGTTAATTACCAATACAATGGGGAAAATGTCTCCAGGGCACATCAGAGGTCTTCACAGCAGTCCCTCGCATCAAAAGCCTGGAGACCTAGGAAGAACACGTGGTTTCATGGGCCTGGCCCAGGACCTTGCTGCTTTGTGCACTCTCAAGACTTGGTGTCTTGCATCCCAGGCATGGCTAAAAGGGGCCAACGTAGATTTCAAGCCATTGCTTCAGAGGGTGCAAGTCCCAAGCCTTGGTGGCTTACATGTGTTGTTGGGCCTGCAGGTGCACAGAAATCAAGAACTGTGATTTGGGAACCTCTACCTAGATTTCAGAGGATGTATAGAAATGGCCGGATGTCCATGTAGAGGTTTGCTGCAGGAATGAAACTCTCATGGAGAATCTCCGCTAGGGTGGTGTAGAAGGAAAATGTGAGATGCGAGCCCCCACACAGAGTCCCCACTGGGGCACTACCTAGTGGAGCTGCGAGAAGGTGGCCACCATCCTCCCAACCCTGCAGTGGTAGATCCACTGACAGCTTGCACTGTGTGCCTAGAAAAACCAGTCACTCAACACCAGCCTGTGAAATCAGCCAGGAGAGGCAGCTGTGCCCTGCAAAGCCACAGGGGCAGAGCTGCTCAAGACCATGGGGACCCACCTCTTGCATGAGCATGTCCTGGATATGAGACATGAAGTCAAAGAAAATCATTTTGGAGCTTTAAGACATGGGCAAGGACTTCATGTCTAAAATACCAAAAGCAATGGCAACCAAAGCCAAAATTGATGAGTGAGATCAAATTAAACTAAAGAGCTTCTGCCCAGCAAAAGAAACTACCATCAGAGTGAACAGGCAACCTACAGAATGGGAGAAAATGTTTGCCATCTACTCATCTGACAAAGGGCTAATATCCACAATCTATAAAGAACTCAAACAAATTTGCAAGAAAAAAACAACCCCATCAAAAAGTGGGCAAAGGATATGAACAGACACTTCTCAAAAGAAGACATTTATGCAGCCAACAGACCCATGAAAAAATGCTCATCATCACTGGCCACCAGAGAAATGCAAATCAAAACCACAATGAGATACCATCTCACACCAGTTAGAATGGCGATCATTAAAAATTCAGGAAACAACAGGTGCTGGAGAGGCTGTGGAGAAATAGGAACATTTTTACACAGTTGTGGGACTGTAAACTAGTTCAACCATTGTGGAAGACAGTGTGGTGATTTCTCAAGGATCCAGAACTAGAAATACCATTTGATTCAGCCATCCGATTACTGGGTATATATACCCAAAGGATTATAAATCATGCTGCTATAAAAACACATGCACATGTATGTTCATTGTGACACCATTCACAATAGCAAAGACTTGGAACCAACCCAAATGTCCATCAATGATAGATCGGATTAAGAAAAAGTGGTACATATACACCATGGAATACTATGCAGCCATAAAAAATAATGAGTTGATGTCCTTTGTAGGGACATGGATGAAGCTGGAAACCATCATTCTCGGCAAACTATCGCAAGGCCAAAAAAAGCCAAACACTGCATGTTCTCACTCATAGATGGGAACTGAACAATGAGAACACTTGGACACAGGAAGGGGAACATCACACACCGGGACCTGTCTTGGGGTGGGGGAAGCAGGGAGGGATAGCACTAGGAGATACACCTAATGTAAATGATGAGTTAATGGGTGCAGCACACCAACGTTGCACATGTATACATATGT
Organism: Trachypithecus francoisi; assembly: GCF_009764315.1. Lineage (NCBI taxonomy): Eukaryota > Metazoa > Chordata > Mammalia > Primates > Cercopithecidae > Trachypithecus > Trachypithecus francoisi. The sequence goes on along the minus strand of NW_022681000.1, from coordinate 53,006 downwards.
AACCTTCACGTTGTGCACATGTACCCTAGAACTTAAAGTATATATAAAAAAAAAAGATTTGACTACTCTACTGGATTTTAGACTTGCATGGGGCCTGAAGCCCCCCTGGTTTTGGCCAATTTCTCCCTTTTGGAACAGCTGTACCCCCACTGTATCTAGGAAGTAACTAACTTGCTTTTGATTTCACAGGGTCATAGGTGGAAAGGACCTGCCTTGTTTTATAGACTATGGACTCGGACTTTTGAGTTAATGCTGAAATGAGTTAAGACTTTGGGAAAATGTGGAGAGGCATGATTTGTTTTGAAATGTACGGGCATGAGATTTGGGAGGGGCCAGGGGATGAACAGTATGATTTGGCTGTGTCGCCACCCAGTTCTCATCTTAAACTTTAGCTCCTATAATTTCCCTGTGACATGGGAGGGACCCAGTGGGAGGTAATTGAATCATGGGGGCAGGTCTTTCTCATGCTGTTCTCATGGTAGTGAGTAAGTCTCATGAGAGCTGATGGTTTTTATAAAGTGGAGTTCCCCTACATAAGCTCTTTTGCCTACTGCCATGTAAGACATGACTTTGATCCTCATTTGCTTTCAGCTGTGATTGTGAAGCCTCCCCAGTCATGTGGAACTGCGAGTCAATTAAGCCTTTCTGAAACATAAATTACCCAGTCTCAGGTATGTCTTTATTAGCAGTGTGAGAACAGACGAATACAAGGCCTCAGTGTACATCTGGCACCTCATGTCTACTTAGGGCCTGGTGTTCACCTGAGGCCTGATATCCACCCGGGGCCTGGGCATCCACATGTGGCCTGATGTCCATCTAAGACCTGGTGTTCTCCTGGGACTGGAACATTTTCCTGGAGCATTATGTTCACCCAGGGCCTGAAGTTCAGCCAGGAACTTTGGCCGTGTTCACCGGGGACCTGGGTGTCAACCAGGGGCCTGATGTCCACCTGGAGTCCAGTTTCTACCTAAGGACTAATGTCCACCTGGAGCCTGAGTGTTTACATAGGGCCTGGTGTCAGCTTGGGAACTAAGTATCTACCTATGGCCTAGGTGTCCATCTGGGGACCTGATGTCCACTTTGGGCCTAGGTAACCTCCCGGTGACTGATGTCCATATGGCTCCTGAGGACCACTTGAGGCCTAGTATTGACCTAGAGCCTCATATTCAGCTGGAGCCTCATGGCCACCTTGTGTGTATCAATCTGAGGGCTAATGTCCATGTGGAGTCCAGTGACTTCCTGGGGCCTGATGAACAAACCCATGGGGCCTAATGTTCAGATAAGATCTGGAGTTCTCCTGTCCTGGTGTCCACCTGGGCCCCTGGTAGTCACCAGGTCCCAGGAAAAAGAAAAACTTAGGCCCCAGGTGCATATAAGCCTACAAGTAGAAACTTAAGCCCGAGATTGATACCCAGGTTCCAGATGGACACTGGGCACAAGATGAACACCAGGCCCAGGGTGAACACTAAGCCCCAGATGTGTACATAGTCCTCAGGTGGACATCAGGCACTAGATTGACACACAGGCATCTGATGGCCACCTGGGTGGACAACTTGGGGGCCTGGCTATCAACTTGAGGTCTGATATACACTTTGAGTCCATTATCCACCTGGGGCCTGATGTCTTCCCAGTGACTGGTATCCTCCTGAGGTCTGGTGTCCATCTGAAAACTGTTTATCCATGTGAGCCCTGATGTCCACCAGAGGCTGGATGTCCCCCTGGGGCTAGATGTTCACCTAGGGCCTGGTGTCCACCTGGGGCCTGATATTCACCAGAGGCTTAGTTATCCACGTATGGCCATCTGGAGCCAGATGTCCACCTGAGGCTTGGTGTGCACCTCAGGCCTGATATCTACCTGGGCTTGGGTGTTCATGCGGGGCCTCATGTCCACCAAAGACCATGTGTTCACCTGGAGTCTGCGTGACCATCTGGGTTCTCATGCTCAGCTGGGGCCCAGAGTTCAGCTGGGGACTGGGTCAACCTTCTGCCTGATGCACACCTGGGGACTAGGTACCCACCTGGGCTCCAGTGTTCACTGGAGCATGATGGCTACCTGGGGCCTTGAATTTACCTAGGACCAATGCATCCACCTGGGGTCTGAGTGTCCTCATGGGGCCTGGAGTTTTCCTGGGGCCTAGTGTCTGCCTTAGGCCTAAGTTTACATCCGTGGCCTGATGTCCACCTTGGGATGGATGTCCACCTGGGGATGGATATTCAGTAGGGGCCTGAGTGTCCACCTGGTGTGTGATGTCTCCCTGGGGCCTGGTGTTCATCTGAGGCTTGATATCCACCTGGGTCCTGGACATTTGCCTGGAACCTGATGTACAGCTGGTGCCTGAAGTTCATCTATGCCTGGTGTCCCCGTGGGGTCAGGTAGTCCACTGGGGCCTGAAGTCCTCCTAGAGTTCAGTGTTCACCTGGGGCTTAAAGTCCACCTACGGCTTGGGAGTCCAAATAGGGCCTGGTGTCAGCTTGAAACTTGTATATGTAGCTGGAGCCTGGTCGTCCATTTGGGGCCTGATTTTTTACTTGATTTTTGTGTTAATCTGGGGTCTAGTGTCCACCTGGGGCCTAGGTATCCACCTGGGGACTGTTCTACAGCTGGAAACTACTGACTACCTGTGGCCTGGTAATCACCTAAGGCTCTGTGTTGACTTAGGTACTTGGTGCCAAACTGTTGACTGCTGTTCACCTGGGGTATGGAATCCACCTGGGGCATATTGTCCACCTAGGGCCTGGATGTCAGTCTGGGGTTTGTTGTACACCTGCATCTTAGATTTGCAGATGGGGGTGTGTTTTCTGCTTGGCTGTAGCAGTCCACCTGGGGCTTGAGTGTCAACCTAAGGCCTGATGTTTATGTGGGACCTAGGGTTCACCTGAGGCCTGATATTCACCTGGGGTCTCAATGTCCAAATGGGGCCTGATGCCCATCTGGGCCCTGAGTGTCCACCTGTGGCATGGATGTCCACTGGTACCTGATGTCCACCAGGAGCCTAATGTCCACCTAAGACCTGGTGTTCACCTGGGGTCTGATGTTCAGCTGAAGACTGGATTTCCACCTGGAGCCAAGGTATCCACCCAGGGACTGGTGTTGAACTGAGGCCTCTTGACCACTGGGGGACAAGGTATCCACACCAGGCTTGACGTCCACCTGTGACCAGATGTCCATCTTGATCCTGGGTGACCACATTAGGCCTGATCTCCAGCTGGGGCCTAGGTACCCACTGGGGGCTTCCTGTTAACCGGGAAACTGGTATCCAACTGGGTCCTAATGACCATGGGGTTGTATTATTCACCTAGGGCCTGGTGTCTGCTTGGGGCTTGAGTGTAACCTTGGACCTGACACTCACCTAGGACTTGGGTATAAAACTGGCCCCTTGGTGTCCAGTTGAGACATCATGTGAACCTGGCATCTGAGTGTCCACATGGGACCAAATGACTACTGGGGGCCTGAATGTCAACCTAGAATCTGAGGTTTACTAGGGGCCTAGGTATCCACCTGAGGCCTGGTTTCTTCCTGGGGCCTAATGTCCACCTGAGCCTGGGTGTCAACCTGGGGCCTGATGTAAACCTCTAGTTCAGTGTCCACCTTGGGCTTGATGTCAACCTGGAGCCTGATGTCTACCTGAGGACTGATGTTCACCTTTGACCTGATGTCCACCTGAGGACTGTCTATCCACCATGGCCTGATGTTCACCTGGGGCTGAATGTCCAACTGTGACCAGATGTGTACCTGGAACCTAGGCATCCACCTGGGGCCTGATGTTCAGCTGGGCTGAGACCTGGAGTTCACCTGAGGCATGATGTCCACCTGAAGGTTGATGTTCATCTGGGTACTTGGTGTCCACCTGGGGCCCGATATCCACCTGGAGACTAGGTACCCACCTGGATTCTGGTGTTCACTAGAGGTTGGTGTTCAGATATGGCCTAATGACCACCTGGGTCAAGGTGTCTACCTTGGACTGGGTGCTCACCTGGAGCCTGGTGTTCACTGGGGGCCTAGTGTGCACCTGAAGGCTGGGGGGTGCACCTAGAGCCTGGTGTCTACCTGGTGCCTAGGTATCCACTTTGAGCTTAATATTCATCTGGAATCTGATATCCACCTGGGGCATTGTAGTTACCTGAGGTCTGGGCATCCAACTAGGGCTTGAGTGTCCTCCTGGGGGCGTTGAGTTTTACTGGGGACTCATGTCTGCCTTGGACCTGAGTGTACATCTGTTGCCTAATGTACACCTTGAGAGGGATGTCAACCTGAGGACAGATGTCCTCTTAGGGTCTTAGTGTCCACCCGGTGCCTGATGTCTGCCTGGGGCCTTGTGTTCACCTGGGACCTGTTATCCACCTGGGGTCTGGGCATCCACATGGGAACTGATGTTCAGCTGGAGACTGGATATCTACCTGGGGCTTAGGGATCCACCCAGAAACTGATGTCAAACGCGGGCCTGGTGTCTACCTGGGGACTAAGTATCCATGTGAGGCTTGATGTTCATCTGCGGCCAGATGTCCATCTGATGCTTGATGTCCACCTTAGTCCTGGGTGTCTACTAGAGACCTCATGTCCAACTAGAGCTTAGGAACCCACTGGGGGCTTCGTGTAAACCTGGGGACTGGTATGCAGCTGGGTCCTAATGATCCCCTGGGTCATATTATTCACCTAGGGCCTGGTGTCCACTTGGGGCTTGAGTGTCAACATTAGGTCTTGAGTTCATCTTTGACCTGGTGTCCTCCTGGGACTTGGGTGTCAACCTGAGGCCTTGGTGTCCAGTTAAGGTGTCATGACCACCTGGGGACTGAATGTCAATCTGGGGTCTGATGTAAACCTCTAGGTCAGTATCCACCTGGGGCCTGGTCTTCAACTAGGGCCTGCTGTTTACCTAGGCCTTGCTGTCAACCTGGGGCCTGAAGTAAACTGCTAGTTCAGTATCTACCTGGGGCCAGATATCTTCCTAGAGACTTATATTCCCTTTTGACCTGATGTCCACCTAGGGACTTGCTATCCATCCATAGTCTGATGTTCACCTGGGGACAGATGTTCAACTGTGGCCAGAAGTGAATCTGGTGTCTGGGCTTCCACCTGGAGCTTGATGTTTAGCTGGGGCTAGGGTCTACATAGAGAATGATGTCCACCTGAAGTTTGATGTTCACCTGGGGCCTGATACTCACCTGGTGCCCAAGTATTCTCATGTGCCTAATGTCCACCAGTTGGCCTGGTGTTCATCTGAGGGCTTGATGTCAACTGGTGGCTTTACGTACACCTGGATTCTAGTGCCCTCCTGGGACCTTATGCCTACCAGGAATCTGGTGTACCCCTGGGGCCCAGTATCCACCTGGAGTCCGGGTGTCCACCTGGAGCCTAATGTGGAGCTTGTGCTGAGTGTCAGCCTGAGGCCTGATGTCTACTTGGGGCACAGGTATTCACCTGGGGCTTGTTGCTTACCTGGGGACTAATGTCAAGCTTGAGCCTAGGTATCCACCTGGGGAAGAGTGTCCAGCTGCAGCCAGATGTCCACCTATGGCCTGCAACATGGTTATTATCCTAAGGCCTTGTATTAGTCCATTTTCACACTGTTATAAAAAACTACCTGATATTTGGCAATTTATGAGGAAAAGAGGTTTTAAATGACCCGCAGTTCTGCAGGCTTAATATGGAGCATGACTGGGAGGGCTCAGCAAACAAACAATCATGATGTAAGGCCAAGAGGAAGCAAGCTCTTTTTGCCATGGGGGAGGAGGAGGCAGAGAGAATGGGGAAGTGCTACACACTTTCAAATAACCAGACCTTGTAAGAACTCTATCGCGAGAACAGCAAGTGAGAAGTCTGCCCCCGTGATTCAATCACCTCCCACCAGGACCCTCCTTCAACATGTGAGGATTACAATTCAACATGAGATTTGGGTGGAGACACAGAGTCAAACTATATCAGGCCTGATGCCCACCTGGAGTCGTGTCTACCTGGGGCCTAATGTAGACATGAGGCTTGGGCATCCACCTAGGACCCCATGTTAAGATAGGGTCTGGAGTTCTTTTGGTGTCTAGTGTATACCTGGGGCCCAGATGTATATCTAGAGCCTGATGTTTCAGATGGAAACCTGGGCCCCATGTGCTCATCAGATCCTAGGTGAAAACTCAGGCTTCAGGTGCACATCAGGCTCCAAGTGGACACGTAGGCCCCAGGTTGATACCAAGATGTCAGGTGGACTCTGGGTCCCAGAAAAACACCCCGCCGTAGGTGGACATCTGAACCATAGTAGACATCAGGCCCCAGATGGACATCTGGCCCCAGGTAGTTTCCTAGGCCCCAGGTGAATACTCAATCTCCAGCCCTAGGGAAATTCAGTCTTAGGTGACTAAGGGCTGGTGTTCCTCTGGGGCCTCATATATACCTGGGCCCTGGGAGTGCACATGGAGCCAGATGTCTATAAAGGGCCTGAGTGTCCACTGGGGCCTGAGGTTCACCAGAGCACAGACATCCACCTAGGACCTGGTGTCCACCTACTACCTGGTGTTCAACTAGGGCCTGGGTGACCACCTGGGATCTGATGTTCAACTGAGGCCCAGAGTTCAGCTGGTGTACCCCTGGGGCCCAGTATCCACCTGGAGTGTCATCCTGTGTGACACTCTGTGTGACACATCCTGTGTGACACATGCCTGTGTGTCATCCTGGTACCTGATGCACGTGAGAGGACTAGGTGCACACCTGAGGACTGGTGTTCATGTGGAACTGATATTCAGCTGTGGCTTGATGACCAACTGGGTCCTGATGTCCTCCTGGCACCTGCTGTCCACCTGGGACTGCATGCTTATCTGGGGCCCGGTGTTCCCCTGCGGCCTGGTGTGCACCTGAGACCTGGAGTCCACTTGGGGCCTGATGTACACTTGCACCTAGTATCCACTTGGGGCCTCATATCCATCTGGAACATCATGTCCACTTGGGACCTTGTCATTACCTAGGGACTGGCTGTCCTCCTGGTGCTTGAGTGTCCTCCAGGTGCCTGTAGTTCTCCTGGGGCCTGGGTGTACATCTCTGGCCTGATGTCTACCTTGGGATGGATGTCCACCTGGGGACAGATGTTCACTTGTGGCTTGAGTGTCCACCTGGTGTCTAATGTCTACCTGGGGTCTGGTGTTTCTCTGAGGCCTTATATCCATCTGAGGCTTTGACATCCATTTGAGGCCTGATGTCTACCTAAGACTTGGTGTTTAATTGTGGCACAGATTTCTTCCTGGAGCTTGATGTTCATCTGGAGCCTGAAGTTCACCTATGCCTGTTGTCTACCTGAGGCCTATGTGTCAACCTGGGGCCTGATGACCACCTTGAGTGTTCACCTGGGGCCTGATGTCTGCCTGGAGTCTGGGTGTCCACATAAGGCCTGATGTTGGCTTGGAACTGAAGTATTTACCTAGGGCCTGGGTTTCTACTTAGAGCCTGACTTCTACCTGGTTCATTGTGTCAACCGGGGCCTGATGTCCACTTAGGGCCTAGGTAAGCTCCTTAAGACTAAAGTCCACATGGGGGCTGAAATCCTCCCAGACCTTGTGTTACCCTAGGGCCTAGTGTCCACCTGGGGCCTGCCTGTGACCTGGTGACCCCCTGGGGTCAAGGTATCCACCTTGGGCCTGATGACCAATTGGGGCTTAAGGATCTACCTAGAAACTGGTGTCAACCTGGAACCTGATGTCCACTTAGGGTCTGGTGTACACATTGGGCCTGATGTCCACCTGGGCACGGGTGTACACTTTGGGCCCAGTGTGCCCCTGAAGCCTGAGTGTCAGGCTGGGTCTTGATGCACACCTTTAGTCAAGTGTTTAACTGGGGCCTGATGAAATACTGGGGCCTGATTTACACCTGTAGACTGGGTATCCACCTGGGGCCTGATGTCCACCTGCAGCCAGATGTCCACCTGGCACCAGATGTCTACCTGGAGTCTGGGTGTCCACCTTGAACATGATGTATTCCAAGAGACTAGGCATGCACATTAGGCCTGGAGTCCACCTGGTTCCTGATATCTACCTGAGGCTGGTATTGAACTGGGGCCTGTGTGTTCACTTGGAGCCCGATGTTCATTTGGAACCTGGTGTTCACTTCTGACGTGGGTATCCACCTGGATCCTGATGTTCAGCTGGGGAGTGGATATAGACCTGGGACCTGATGGCCACCTATGGTATATGTAACCCAACTACCTGGGGCCTGGTGCTCACCTGGGGCCTGATATCCACCTGGTACCTGTGTGTCAATCTAGTGCCTGGTGTCCACTTGAGGACTAGGTAGACACCTGAGGCTTGGTGTTCACCTGGGGCCTGGTGTTCATCTTGTACTCAGTGTCCACCTGGACCCTGCATATCACCCTATGGCCTAGGTGGCCACTTGGAGCTTTATATGCACCTGGGGCTTGAGAGTTTCCTAGTATCTGATGGCTACTGGGGCCCAGGTGTACGTTGGGCCCATCCATGTTGGACATCAGGATCCAGGTGTACACCTAGGCTCCATGTGGACACCAGGCCAGGAGAACTCCAGCCCTTATCTGAACATCAGGTCCTAGGTGGATGCCCAGGCCCCATGTGTACATCAAGCCCCAGGTATACACTGGAATCCAGGCGAACACCAGCACTCAGTTGGATACACACACTCAAGGTGGACACCAGGCCCCAGGTGAATTCCTACACTCCAGGTGAACATCAGGTCTCAGGTGGACACCTGGACCCCAGGTAGATACTAGGCTCTAAATCCATACCAGGTCTCAGGTTGCCCTCAGGAACCATGTGGACATTAGTCATCAGGAGGTTACCTAGGCCCAAAGTGGACATCAGGCCCCATGTTGACACAAGAATTAGTTGGAAGTCAGGCCCCAGGTAGATACCCAGGTCCTAGGTAAATACTTAGGTCCCAAGATGACAGCAGGCCCTACGTGAACACACAGAACTCAGAGGACATCAGGCCTCAGGTGTACATCTGAGTTCATCTGGAATCTGGTGTTACAGGCCCCATGTAAACACCAGGCCTTAGGTAGATACCCAATCCCTAGGTGGATATCAGAGCTCAGATTGACACAAAGACCCCAGTAGACATGATGCACCAATGAATATCCAGCCCTCAGGTAAATACCTAGGCCCCAAAATGACACCAGGGTCTCTGTGGACACACAGGCCCCAGGTAGGAAACAGGCCCAAGGTGGACACTGGACTGGACATCAGGTCCTAGGTTGACAACCTTGCTTCAAGTTGACACCAGGCCCCAAGTGAACAGCTGGACACTAGTTCCCTGGTGAATACCTAGGCTCAAGGTTGACATCAGGCCCCGTGTGAACACAAGACCCCAGATAGACACTTATGCCCTAAGTGGACATCAAGCTTCAGATGGTTCCCCAGTCCCAAGGTTAACATCAGGACTCAGATAGGCACCAGTTATCAAGTGGATTCCTAGTCCTCAGGTGAATATCAGGCTCTAGGTGGATACCTGGCCCCAGGTGGATACCAGGATCCTGGTAGACCTCAGGTCCCAAGAAGACACTAGAACCCAGGAGTACATTAGGCCACAGATTAACACCGAGGCACCAGATGAATACGAGGCCAACTTGTGGACATCAGGCCTGAGAAGTGTCCTTGGGCCCCAGGTGGATATCAGGCCCCAGGTGAACATCCAGCACCCAGATGAACATCAAGCTTCAGGTAGACCTCATGCCTCAGGTGAACTCCAGGCTCCAGCTGAACATCAGGCCCCAGGTGGATGCCCAGGTTCCAGGTGCACATCTGACCACAGTTGGACATTCAACCCCAGGTGACCATCAGGCCATGAGTGAATACACGGTTTCCAGGTGGATATCAGGTCAAAGGTGAACATCAGTCCCCCAGTGGACATCAGGCCCAAGTGGACACTGAACTGGAGGTTTATATCAGGCCACATATTGACACCTAGTCCCAGGTGAACATCGGCCCCAGGTGGATACCCAGGCTCCCAGTGAATTTCAGACACCAGCTTGACATTCAGCCCCCGTTGGTCATTTGGTGCCGGGGTCCAGCCCTGGCGTGGCCAAGGTACCCAAAGGGGAGAGGCAAGGTGGCGAGAGACAATAAAGACACCAGACACAACATATAAGAGGACACAGACAAGACTGCAGCCCAGCAAAGGGCTGACAGCCCCGAATGATTTTTACTATAGGCTTATATAGTATTTTATAGAACAATTGTCAATCAGTAGAGCATCAGGTGATTACGTAATTATAAGTAAGTCATCATGATATTTTCAGAAGTTAATCAAGAACAGTTCTCTTCATGAAAGGACAGTTTGTTCTTCTTTCCTTGGTTACCTTTTTTGGAGAATCTTGATCTTCTTTTATGAAACTAGATAAGCAAGCCTTAATGGTTAACATAACAAAGTCTTATTTCAGACTTGGTGGCTCTTGCGGTTACAGGTGCTAAACAGGACTATTGAAGTAAACCTGTGTGGCTTTGAGGAAAAGGTTGCAGGGACAATACAGCAGCACAATTGTTTATAAGCTTTGAACTGACGCAGCAGTTTCTTAAAGTGTATAGAGTGCAAAGTTATATTTTAACATTGATTGTATAACTACGTACAACAATTTTCCTTTCTTTTGTTTAGGGCACCAAGTTTAACATCCTTGTCTTCTTTTTGTATTCCACAAACTCAAATCTTTTCATGGAATTAACCTTTTATTTATTTACACCATTCTTTCACTATATATATATAATCCCCTGAATATGAAATAAGATGGGAACTTTACCATGACAAATTGTGCATATAATTTCTGCCTTTAGGGGGATACCATATTTCCCTTTCTCTTATGTGTTCCCATCACATATCCCCACTGGCCATTAACCCATATTGAAGGGACAGGCCCAGGGCCAAATTTTCCGAGGGTAATGTGGTGAGATTTCTCTTCTATCTTTCCAGCTCATGGGTATTGCCTCGTTTTCCAGGATCTGGAGTGGGGGTGGGCAGTACTAATACCGAATGAGTAACACTCCCCAGACCTCACCGTGAATCCCCTCCAATAGTTGTCTGCATATATATGATCAACTGAATGCAAAGCAAAATAGCACAGATTATTCCAGCAATACAGAAGAGCCCATCAGCACCACCTGCTGCATAGGCCTTGGAAGTGGCCTTGCCAACATCCAGAGGGCTCTGAGCCTTGCTCAGGAGCAGCCTTATGCGATCAGGGTCCGGGCCGTCCCTCTCCTGCATGGCCTGCGCCAATTGGCTCATGTGAACTCAGACCCCAGGTGCACATGATGTCTCAACTGGACACCAACCCCTAGTTTGAAACCCAAGTCCCAGGTGGACACCAGGTCCAAGGCTGACACTCAAGCCCTAAGTGAACACCAAACTCTAGGTGAATAATTCAACCCATGTGGTCATTAGGACCCAGCTAGATACCAGTCCCCAGGTTAACACAAGGCCCCTGGTGGGCATCTAGGCACCAGCTGAACATCAGGCCCTATGTAAACACCCAGGTCTCGGTGAACACTGTGCCCCAGGTGGACATCAGGCCCTCGTTGGATACGGGGTCACAGTGGACTTCTAGCCCCTGGTAGACATCCACTCCCAGGTGGACATAACCGTTTCCATGGATAGACCATTCCCAGGTGGCCATCAGGCCTCAATAGGATGGCAGTCACCAGGTAGACATCAGGCCTCAGATGGACACCAAGTTCCCAGATGTACAGCAGGCCTCAGCTGAACCCCAGACTCATGTGGACATCAGGCCACAGGTAGACACCATGCCTTAGGTGATGTCCACCTAACTTCAAGTGGACATCAGACCCAAAGTGGACACCCAGTCCCCAGGTGGACAATCAGGCCCCAGGCACATATCAGGCCTCAAGTGGACACCAAGGCTCCAGGTTGGTATCCAGCTCCCAGGTGATCACTAGGCCCAGGAAGACACGAGGCCTTAGGTGAACAACAAGATGCAGTAGGTAATCAGGCCACAGCTAGATACAAGTCCCTGGTGAACATAAGGCCCCAGTGGGACATAGATCTAAGGCAGACATCAGGCCCCAGGTGAACATACAGAAACAAAGTGGAATTCACCCTGAGGGGAACATTCGGCCCCAGGTGCACATCAGGTCCCAGGTAAATACCCAGTCCCCAGGTGGACATCAGCCCGCAGGTCAACCACAGTCCTCAGGTTATCTGGTCCCCAGGGGGCTACCCAGTCTGCAGGGTAACATTAGGCCCGTGTAGGATCCCAGGCACCAAGTGGATTCCTAGGCCCCTGGTGAACATCAGGCACAGGTGTCCAAGAGGCCCTGGGGAAACATAACTGAGTACAGGTAAGGAGTTGACCTGTGGGGAGGGTGAGCAGTCAGCAGCCCAGTGGGGTCCTGAGTAGGTCTTCTGGAATGAAGAGGCTGAGGGGATGGAACCTTAAAGAAGCAACCTCACTTCCTTGGCGACAGACCCTGATGGCACTTAGAATTCTGGTAACCAGGCCAGGCACCGTGGCTCACACCTGTAATCCCAGCACTTTGGGAGGCCGAGGTGGGCAGATCATGAGGTCAGGAGTTCCAGACCAGCCTGACCAACATGGTAAAACCCCATCTCTACTAAAAATAAAAAAATAAAAAGATAACTAGCCGGGTGTGGTGGTACACACCTAGTGCTTGTAATCCCAGCTACTCAGGAGACTGAGGCAGGAGAATTAATTGAACCCAGGAGGCGGAGTTTGCAGTGACCCAAGATCGTGCCACTGCACTCCAGCCTGGGCAACAGAATGAGACTCTATTTCAAAAAAAAAAAAAAGAAGAAGAAGAAGAATTATTCTGGTAACTAGGCACACACATCCTAGGGTCAGCCCGTAGCCAGCTAACTTGGTGGGAGACGCTCAAGAGAACAAGATGTCCTCGTGCTGCATCCCCACATCTTGAGGCTGCTGCTTCAGGAATGGCGGGAGTGAGAGCCTTTCTTTTACAACGATGCCCATGTAGGTTCATCCCTCACCCCAGATGCCTCTGGCCATGTGGCACAAGGCCCCCCCAGGTACCTACCACAGGACAGGAGTCACCAGGTAGACAGCAGGTCCCAGATGGACACCAAGGCCCCAGATGGAGCTATCAGGCCAGGCCTCACCAGTGATCCCACCAGTGCCACATCTGCACATTGTCCTTGTCCAGCTGGAGCCTCTGGAGCTCATTGAGACACAGGCACATGGTGAAGTCACCTGCAGTCTGGAAGACGTTCCAGGGTTGATGTTTTCAGGCTGAAATTCCTTTAAATTCAGTGAGGTTGTTTTCATGTTTAGAAATTCCAGTGGAAAGTGAGTGATATTGGTGACCTTTCTCCTTTTTCAGCTCCTGCTTCAGGTGCAGAAATACAGCTATTTCCAGTGCCAGCTGTTGAGCCAGTACCAGCACCAGGGGAAGGGCCCCTCCAGGGAGAGTGCTGGAGCTAGAGGCAGCTCCAGAGCCCTCCTGCCCCTGCCGTGGGACTGCCCAGGACCAGCCCAGTGAGGAGCTGCCTGACTTCATGGCACCTGCTGTAGCTCTACCAGCCTCAGCTCTTGAGCTGAAAGTGTGGCTGGAGCTAGAGGTGACAGAGACGGGGTGACCAGCACAGCTCCAGCCAGCAGCTCCCTCACTGCTCCCAGTCCAGGGCTCAGTGGAAACCATGGAGGCAGAGACCAGGATGTGCAATCTGGGCTCCTCTGCCTCACCGGAGAGGGACTTCTCTCATTCAGCAGAGCAGCAGCCCAGCTGCTGAAGAGCCTGCTGCTACTGCTGCTGGGGGTGTTTGCCTGCCTGCAGGAGAGCAGAAAAAGGAGCCTGTAAGCAGTGGTGCCAGCAGGTCCTCCTGCTCCCAGAGGCGGCCTCCTCCTCTAGGCATGGAGGTTTGCCCTCAGCTGGGTCGTTTGCCTATAATGTGCCGCCCAGGATGGGCTCTTCTTGACAGGAGGACAGGGGGTGAGGAGACCAGGGAGCCTCTCCAAAGGAAGCTTTCCAACTCAGCAGCTACACCCCAGAATCTCCATGCCTCCACCTGCCCAAGGATTTATCCATAGCGCAACTATGAATTTCAAGTTTCTACAATAACATTGAAATAAAGTTTGACTTTTTCAAACTTCCATGACTTCTTTCACTCCCTAATACTGTAGATGGTGTTTTTGAGGTGATGTTGAAAACCTCTGCTAGTTGTGGGTTTTGTTGTGGTTTTTTGTGTGATTAAATTACCATCTGATCAAGTGATATTGAAAACCCTTCAGGTATGGCTTTTAGAAGACTTTGACCTACTTTTGCTTGTGTTGACTCTCCCTCCAGCTTTTTGCAAAGAGGGATCAAGTAGGTTCATTTCTCAGGCAGATCAATCACCGTTTGCCACCATAGTTTTAGCATCCATTTCCAAAATTTGGTGTACAAGTTGATATGTTGGTGTTTTTAACTAATCTGGGGTTAAAACAGAATGCCATAGACGAGGAAGCTTATAAACAAATTTATTTCTCTCATTTCTGAAGATGAAGTGGTCAGCAGATTCCAGTCTGGTGTGGGCTTGCTTCTGGTTCACAGACAGCCGTGTTTCTACCATGTCCTCACATGACAGAAGGGATGACGGAGTTCTCTATGGTGCCTTTGATGGGGGCTACTAATCCCACTCCTGTGGTCCCTGCCTTTGTGATCTAATCATTCCCCAAGGCCCTACCTCCAAATATCATCACATGGGGAATTAGATTTCAACACTTGAACTTGATGGGGACAATAACATTTGGTTTATAGAATCAGGTTACCCAGAGCCTTGTGCACTCAGAGGAAATCCAAAATCTTCTACAAGTATTTGCTGGTCCCCTCTGGGCTTAGGGAAATCTTTAATTGCAGCTCTTGATTCAGCTTGGTCCAAGCTTAAATTCTACATTTGCCTGTATAACTTATCCGTGGGACAGAGGGAAGTTTAGATGCAACTGACAATTTGAGTTTTAGGACAATTGATGGAAGAAGGCTTGGCATCTGGATGAGAAGTGGAGGGAGAATAGAACAAAGGCGCAGAAGGAGAGTGAACACAATGAGAAAGGGGAAGAGGGACGTCTGGTCATAAGGGCCAACTGGAGGTCCGGGAAGGTAATTTTCCTTGGATTTTTAACTCAGACCACATATCACATCAGAATCACCTGAGGGAGACATTTTCAATGCATATTCCTGGGTTTCTTCTCTTGGAAATTTTTATTTCTTAAATCTTGAGTTGTGCCAATTTATCTGTATTTATCATAAGAATTTTGGATAATTCTCACTTATCCAGAACTCCAGGTGATATCTCACAAGAGAGACTGATACACTGTGGTGCATTGGCAAGACTGCAACTTTAAGAAGTGTGACTTTTATTGCTGCTGGATTATTTAATCTCATATCCATTTGAAAGTAAAGGATATAAAGGGCTTAGGTTGAACACAAAGTCCTCTGCCCTAGGGAACATCTTCAGCAGCCACACTAGCAGAGGGATGGGTGGTAATGGTGGAGTGGATGGCTCTTCGCTTCTGACAGCGTGTCTGTTTATGTGTTAAACAAAATAGCATAGTATATATTTCATTAAGAAATCTGCTAAAAAATGAAATAAAATAGGTTCATGTTCTTAAGGGCCACAGTATTTGCTATGGCAGCAATACCAAAAGGCTTAAGTATCAAAAATGTGCATAGTAGTTACAAACATTTTTGCATAAATAAAACAATGTGAGTATCTACATATGACAATAACTCATGCAAAAAATATTTTTAACTGAGACAAACCATTTTATACACAACAAATGTTATCACTGTATTTTGAGGTAATATATTGTTTGTATATAGATGTTATAAATAATATTTATTTAAGTTATTCATCATTTATACAACAAATAATTCTTTGGAATCTACAAAATGCTGGTTTTGTTCTAGGCACTGAATGTACAAAATAAAATATAATATTTGTTCTTAGAGTGTGGTAGATTAAAAAATACAAAATAAGCTGGGCACAGTGACTCACACCTGTCATTCCAGCACTTTGGGAGGCTGAGACAGGTGGATTACCTGAGGTCAGGAGTTGGAGACCAGCCTGACCAACATGGTGAAACCCCATCTCTACTAAAAATACAAAATTAGCTGAGGGTGGTGACACATGCCTGTAATCCCAGCTACTCTGGAGGCAGAGGCAGGACAATCGCTTGAAACCAGGAAGTGGAGGTGGCAGTGAGCCGAGATCGCACCATTGCACCCCAGCCTGGGCAACAAGAGCGAAACTCTGTCATATATACACACATACACACACACACACACACACACACACACACACACACAGACACAGAGATGGTACTGCTGCAAACAAGAGTTACTAATAAAAAACTTCAGGAAACCTACTGTGATTATTTTTGATAGAAATGGATATTTAAGGGGGGCGGAGCAAGATGGCCGAATAGGAACAGCTCCAGTCTCCAACTCCCAGCGCGAGCGACACAGAAGACCGGTGATTTCTGCATTTTCAACTGAGGTACTGGGGTCATCTCACTAGGGAGTGCCGGACAATCGATGCTGGTCAGCTGCTGCAGCCTGACCAGTGAGAGCTGAAGCAGGGCGAGGCATCGCCTCACCTGGAAGCGCAAGGGGGAAGGAAATCCCTTTTCTTAGCCAGCAGAACTGAGACACACAACACCTGGAAAATCGGGTAACTCCCAACCCAATACTGTGCTTTAAGGAAACAGGCACACCAGGAGAATATATCCCACACCTGGCCGGGAGGGTCCCACGCCCACGGAGCCTCCCTCACGGCTAACACAGCAGTCTGTGGCGATCTATCCGCAAGGCAGCAGCGAGGCTGGGGGAGGGGCGCCCGCCATTGCTGAGGCTTAAGTAGGTAAACAAAGCCGCTGGGAAGCTCAAACTGGGTGGAGCTCACAGCAGCTCAAGGAAGCCTGCCTGTCTCTGTAGTCTCCACCTCTGGGGACAGCGCACAGCTGAAGTCCAATAGGGGAAGCAGCGCGGGCCGGTGCAGACGCGAACGACTCTGTCTGACAGCTTTGGGGAGAGCCGTGGATCTCCCAACGTGGAGGTTGAGATCTGAGAACGGACAGACTGCCTACTCAGGTGGATTCCTGACCCCTGAGTAGCCTAGCTGGGAGACATCCCCCACTAGGGGCAGTCTGACACCCCACACCTCACAGGGTGGAGTCACCCCTGAGAGGAAACTTCCGAAGGAAGAATCAGACAGGTACACTCGCTGTTCAGCAATATTCTATCTTCGGCAACCTCTGCTGCTGATACCCAGGCAAACAGGGTCTGGAGTGGACCTCAAGCAATCTCCAACAGACCAACAGACAGTCCTTCTGACTGTCAGACGGAAAACGATCAAACAGGAAGGACACCTATACCAAAACCCCATCAGTACGTCACCATCATCAAAGACCAGAGACGCATAAAACCACAAAGATGGGGAAGAAGCAGGGCAGAAAAGCTGGAAATTCAAAAAATAAGAGCACATCTCCCCCTGCAAAGGAGCGCAGCCCATCGCCAGCAACAGATCAAAGCTGGTCAGAGAATGACTTTGACGAGATGAGAGAAGAAGGCTTCAGTCCATCAAACTTCTCAGAGCTAAAGGAGGAATTACGTACCCAGCGCAAAGAAACTAAAAATCTTAAAAAAAGAGTGGAAGAATTGATAGCTAGACTAATTAATGCAGAGAAGATCATAAACGAAATGACAGAGATGAAAACCATGACACGAGAAATACGTGACAAATGCACAAGCTTCGGTAACCGACTCGATCAACTGGAAGAAAGAGTATCAGCGATTGAGGATCAAATGAATGAATGAAGTGAGAAGAGAAACCAAAAGAAAAAAGAAGAAAAAGAAATGAACAAAGCCTGCAAGAAGTATGGGATTATGTAAAAAGACCAAATCTACGTCTGATTGGGGTGCCTGAAAGTGAGGGGGAAAATGGAACCAAGTTGGAAAACACTCTTCAGGATATCATCCAGGAGAACTTCCCCAACCTAGTAGGGCAGGCCAACATTCAAATTCAGGAAATACAGAGAACGCCACAAAGATACTCCTCCAGAAGAGCAACTCCAAGACACATATTGCCAGATTCACCAAAGTTGAAATGAAGGAAAAAATCTTAAGGGCAGCCAGAGAGAAAGGTCAGGTTACCCACAAAGGGAAGCCCATCAGACTAACAGCAGATCTCTCGG
Source organism: Trachypithecus francoisi (assembly GCF_009764315.1). Taxonomy (NCBI): domain Eukaryota; kingdom Metazoa; phylum Chordata; class Mammalia; order Primates; family Cercopithecidae; genus Trachypithecus; species Trachypithecus francoisi. The sequence goes on along the minus strand of NW_022681000.1, from coordinate 34,845 downwards.
CAGAAACTCTACAAGCCAGAAGAGAGTGGGGGCCAATATTCAACGTTCTAAAGAAAAGAATTTTAAACCCAGAATTTCATATCCAGCCAAACTAAGTTTCATCAGTGAAGGAGAAATAAAATCCTTTACAGATAAGCAAATGCTTAGAGATTTTGTCACCACCAGGCCTGCCTTACAAGACACCCTGAAGGAAGCCCTAAACATGGAAAGGATCAACCAGTACCAGCCATTGCAAAAACATGCCAAAATGTAAAGACCACCGAGGCTAGGAAGAAACTGCATCAACTAATGAGCAAAATAACAAGTTAATATCATAATGACAGGATCAAGTTCACACATAACAATATTAACCTTAAATGTCAATGGACTAAATGCTCCAATTAAAACACACAGACTGGCAAACTGGATCAAGAGTCAAGACCCATTAGTCAGCTGTATTCAGGAGACCCATCTCGCATGCAGAGACATACATAGGCTTAAAATAAAGGGATGGAGGAAGATCTACCAAGCAAATGGAGAACAAAAAAAAGCAGGGGTTGCAATCCTAGTCTCTGATAAAACAGACTTTAAGCCATCAAAGATCAAAAGAGACAAAGAAGGCCATTACATAATGGTAAAGGGATCAATTCAACAGGAAGAGCTAACTCTCCTAAATATATATGCACCCAATACAGGAGCACCCAGATTCATAAAGCAAGTCCTTAGAGACCTACAAAGAGACTTAGACTCCCATACAATAATAATGGGAGACTTCAACACTCCACTGTCAACATTAGACAGATCAACGAGACAGAAAATTAACAAGGATATCCAGGAACTGAACTCATCTCTGCACCAAGCGGACCTAATAGACATCTATAGAACTCTCCACCCCAAATCAACAGAATATACATTCTTCTCAGCACCACATCACACTTATTCCAAAATTGACCACATAATTGGAAGTAAAGCACTCCTCAGCAAATGTACAAGAACAGAAATTATAACAAACTGTCTCTCAGACCACAGTGCAATCAAACTAGAACTCAGGACTAAGAAACTCAATCAAAACTGCTCAACTACATGGAAACTGAACAACCTGCTCCTGAATGACTACTGGGTACATAACGAAATGAAAGCAGAAATAAAGATGTTCTTTGAAACCAATGAAACAAAGATACAACATACCAGAATCTCTGGACACATTTAAAGCAGTGTGTAGAGGGAATTTATAGCACTAAATGCCCACAAGAGAAAGCAGGAAAGATCTAAAATTGACACTCTAACATCACAATTAAAAGAACTAGAGAGGGCTGGGAAGCTCGAACTGGGTGGAGCTCACAGCAGCTCAAGGAAGCCTGCCTGTCTCTGTAGACTCTACCGCTGCGGACAGCGCACAGCTGCAGTCCATTAGGGGAAAGAGTGGGGCCGCTGCAGACCCGAACGACTCTGTCTGACAGCTTTGGGGAGAGCCGTGGATCTCCTAACGCGGAGGTTGAGATCTGAGAACGGACAGACTGCCTGCTCAGGTGGGTCCCTGACCCCTGAGTAGCCTAGCTGGGAGACATCCCCCACTAGGGGCAGTCTGATACCCCACACCTCACAGGGTGGCGTCACCCCTGAGAGGAAACTTCCAAAGAAAGAATCAGACAGGTACACTCGCTGTTCAGCAATATTCTATCTTCGGCAACCTCTGCTGCTGATACCCAGGCAAACAGGGTCTGGAGTGGACCTCAAGCAATCTCTAACAGACCAACAGACAGTCCTTCTGACTGTCAGACGGAAAACTATCAAACAGGAAGGAAACCTATACCAAAACCCCATCAGTACGTCACCATCATCAAAGTCCAGAGACAGATAAAACCACAAAGATGGGGAAGAAGCAGGGCAGAAAAGCTGGAAATTCAAAAAATAAGAGCGCATCTCCCCCTGCAAAGGAGCGCAGCCCATCGCCAGCAACGGATCAAAGCTGGTCAGAGAATGACTTTGACGAGATGAGAGAAGAAGGCTTCAGTCCATCAAACCTCTCAGAGCTAAAGGAGGAATTACGTACCCAGCGCAAAGAAACTAAAAATCTTGAAAAAAAAGTGGAAGAATTGACAGCTAGACTAATTAATGCAGAGAAGATCATAAACGAAATGACAGAGATGAAAACCATGACACGAGAAATACGTGACAAATGCACAAGCTTCGGTAACCGACTCGATCAACTGGAAGAAAGAGTATCAGCGATTGAGGATCAAATGAATGAAATGAAGTGAGAAGAGAAACCAAAAGAAAAAAGAAGAAAAAGAAATGAACAAAGCCTGCAAGAAGTATGGGATTATGTAAAAAGACCAAATCTACGTCTGATTGGGGTGCCTGAAAGTGGGGGGAAAATGGAACCAAGTTGGAAAACACTCTTCAGGATATCATCCAGGAGAACTTCCCCAACCTAGTAGGGCAGGCCAACATTCAAATTCAGGAAATACAGAGAACGCCACAAAGATACTCCTCCAGAAGAGCAACTCCAAGACACATAATTGCCAGATTCACCAAAGTTGAAATGAAGGAAAAAATCTTAAGGGCAGCCAGAGAGAAGGTCGGGTTACCCACAAAGGGAAGCCCATCAGAATAACAGCAGACCTCTCAACAGAAACTCTACAAGCCAGAAGAGAGTGGGGGCCAATATTCAACGTTCTTAAAGAAAAGAATTTTCAACCGAGAATTTCATATCCAGCCAAACTAAGCTTCATCAGTGAAGGAGAAATAAAATCCTTTACAGATAAGCAAATGCTTAGAGATTTTGTCACCACCAGGCCTGCCTTACAAGAGACCCTGAAGGAAGCCCTAAACATGGAAAGGAACAACCGGTACCAGCCATTGCAAAAACATGCCAAAATGTAAAGACCATCGAGGCTAGGAGAAACTGCATCAACTAACGAGCAAAATAACCAGTTAATATCATAATGACAGGATCAAGTTCACACATAACAATATTAACCTTAAATGTCAATGGACTAAATGCTCCAATTAAAAGACACAGACTGGCAAACTGGATAAAGAGTCAAGACCCATCAGTCTGCTGTATTCAGGAGACCCATCTCACATGCAGAGACATACATAGGCTTAAAATAAAGGGATGGAGGAAGATCTACCAAGCAAATGGAGAACAAAAAAAAGCAGGGGTTGCAATCCTAGTCTCTGATAAAACAGACTTTAAACCATCAAAGATCAAAAGAGACAAAGAAGGCCATTACATAATGGTAAAGGGATCAATTCAACAGGAAGAGCTAACTCTCCTAAATATATATGCACCCAATACAGGAGCACCCAGATTCATAAAGCAAGTCCTTAGAGACCTACAAAGAGACTTAGACTCCCATACAATAATAATGGGAGACTTCAACACTCCACTGTCAACCTTAGACAGATCAACGAGACAGAAAGTTAAAAAGGATATCCAGGAATTGAACTCATCTCTGCACCAAGCGGACCTAATAGACATCTATAGAACTCTCCACCCCAAATCAACAGAATATACATTCTTCTCAGCACCACATCGCACTTATTCCAAAATTGACCACATAATTGGAAGTAAAGCACTCCTCAGCAATGTACAAGAACTGAAATTATAACAAACTGTCTCTCAGACCACAGTGCAATCAAACTAGAACTCAGGACTAAGAAACTCAATCAAAACTGCTCAACTACATGGAAACTGAACAACCTGCTCCTGAATGACTACTGGGTACATAACGAAATGAAAGCAGAAATAAAGATGTTCTTTGAAACCAATGAAACAAAGATACAACATACCAGAATCTCTGGGACACATTTAAAGCAGTGTGTAGAGGGAAATTTATAGCACTAAATGCCCACAAGAGAAAGCAGGAAAGATCTAAAATTGACACTCTAACATCACAATTAAAAGAACTAGAGAGGGCTGGGAAGCTCGAACTGGGTGGAGCTCACAGCAGCTCAAGGAAGCCTGCCTGTCTCTGTAGACTCTACCGCTGCGGACAGCGCACAGCTGCAGTCCATTAGGGGAAAGAGTGGGGCCGCTGCAGACCCGAACGACTCTGTCTGACAGCTTTGGGGAGAGCCGTGGATCTCCTAACGCGGAGGTTGAGATCTGAGAACGGACAGACTGCCTGCTCAGGTGGGTCCCTGACCCCTGAGTAGCCTAGCTGGAGACATCCCCCACTAGGGGCAGTCTGATACCCCACACCTCACAGGGTGGCGTCACCCCTGAGAGGAAACTTCCAAAGAAAGAATCAGACAGGTACACTCGCTGTTCAGCAATATTCTATCTTCGGCAACCTCTGCTGCTGATACCCAGGCAAACAGGGTCTGGAGTGGACCTCAAGCAATCTCTAACAGACCAACAGACAGTCCTTCTGACTGTCAGACGGAAAACTATCAAACAGGAAGGAAACCTATACCAAAACCCCATCAGTACGTCACCATCATCAAAGTCCAGAGACAGATAAAACCACAAAGATGGGGAAGAAGCAGGGCAGAAAAGCTGGAAATTCAAAAAATAAGAGCGCATCTCCCCCTGCAAAGGAGCGCAGCCCATCGCCAGCAACGGATCAAAGCTGGTCAGAGAATGACTTTGACGAGATGAGAGAAGAAGGCTTCAGTCCATCAAACCTCTCAGAGCTAAAGGAGGAATTACGTACCCAGCGCAAAGAAACTAAAAATCTTGAAAAAAAAGTGGAAGAATTGACAGCTAGACTAATTAATGCAGAGAAGATCATAAACGAAATGACAGAGATGAAAACCATGACACGAGAAATACGTGACAAATGCACAAGCTTCGGTAACCGACTCGATCAACTGGAAGAAAGAGTATCAGCGATTGAGGATCAAATGAATGAAATGAAGTGAGAAGAGAAACCAAAAGAAAAAAGAAGAAAAAGAAATGAACAAAGCCTGCAAGAAGTATGGGATTATGTAAAAAGACCAAATCTACGTCTGATTGGGGTGCCTGAAAGTGAGGGGGAAAATGGAACCAAGTTGGAAAACACTCTTCAGGATATCATCCAGGAGAACTTCCCCAACCTAGTAGGGCAGGCCAACATTCAATTCAGGAAATACAGAGAACGCCACAAAGATACTCCTCCAGAAGAGCAACTCCAAGACACATAATTGCCAGATTCACCAAAGTTGAAATGAAGGAAAAAATCTTAAGGGCAGCCAGAGAGAAAGGTCGGGTTACCCACAAAGGGAAGCCCATCAGAATAACAGCAGACCTCTCAACAGAAACTCTACAAGCCAGAAGAGAGTGGGGGCCATATTCAACGTTCTTAAAGAAAAGAATTTTCAACCGAGAATTTCATATCCAGCCAAACTAAGCTTCATCAGTGAAGGAGAAATAAAATCCTTTACAGATAAGCAAATGCTTAGAGATTTTGTCACCACCAGGCCTGCCTTACAAGAGACCCTGAAGGAAGCCCTAAACATGGAAAGGAACAACCGGTACCAGCCATTGCAAAAACATGCCAAAATGTAAAGACCATCGAGGCTAGGAAGAACTGCATCAACTAACGAGCAAAATAACAGTTAATATCATAATGACAGGATCAAGTTCACACATAACAATATTAACCTTAAATGTCAATGGACTAAATGCTCCAATTAAAAGACACAGACTGGCAAACTGGATAAAGAGTCAAGACCCATCAGTCTGCTGTATTCAGGAGACCCATCTCACATGCAGAGACATACATAGGCTTAAAATAAAGGGATGGAGGAAGATCTACCAAGCAAATGGAGAACAAAAAAAAGCAGGGGTTGCAATCCTAGTCTCTGATAAAACAGACTTTAAACCATCAAAGATCAAAAGAGACAAAGAAGACCATTACATAATGGTAAAGGGATCAATTCAACAGGAAGAGCTAACTCTCCTAAATATATATGCACCCAATACAGGAGCACCCAGATTCATAAAGCAAGTCCTTAGAGACCTACAAAGAGACTTAGACTCCCATACAATAATAATGGGAGACTTCAACACTCCACTGTCAACCTTAGACAGATCAACGAGACAGAAAGTTAAAAAGGATATCCAGGAATTGAACTCATCTCTGCACCAAGCGGACCTAATAGACATCTATAGAACTCTCCACCCCAATCAACAGAATATACATTCTTCTCAGCACCACATCGCACTTATTCCAAAATTGACCACATAATTGGAAGTAAAGCACTCCTCAGCAAATGTACAAGAACTGAAATTATAACAAACTGTCTCTCAGACCACAGTGCAATCAAACTAGAACTCAGGACTAAGAAACTCAATCAAAACTGCTCAACTACATGGAAACTGAACACCTGCTCCTGAATGACTACTGGGTACATAACGAAATGAAAGCAGAAATAAAGATGTTCTTTGAAACCAATGAGAACAAAGATACAACATACCAGAATCTCTGGGACACATTTAAAGCACTGTGTAGAGGGAAATTTATAGCACTAAATGCCCACAAGAGAAAGCAGGAGAGATCTAAAATGACACTCTAACATCACAATTAAAAGAACTAGAGAGGCAAGAGCAAACACATTCAAAAGCTAGCAGAAGGCAAGAAATAACTAAGATCAGAGCAGAACTGAAGGAGATAGAGACACAAAAAACCCTCCAAAAAATCAATGAATCCAGGAGTTGGTTTTTTGAAAAGATAAACAAAATTGACAGACCGCTAGCTAGACTAATAAAGAAGAAAAGAGAGAAGAATCAAATAGACGCAATAAAAAATGATAAAGGGGATATCACCACCGACCCCACAGAAATACAAACAACCATCAGAGAATACTATAAATGCCTCTACGCAAATCAACTAGAAAATCTAGAAGAAATGGATAACTTCCTGGACACTTACACTCTCCCAAGACTAAACCAGGAAGAAGTTGAATCCCTGAATAGACCAATAGCAGGCTCTGAAATTGAGGCAACAATTAATAGCCTACTCACCAAAAAAAGTCCAGGACCAGATGGATTCACAGCTGAATTCTACCAGAGGTACAAGGAGGAGCTGGTACCATTCCTTCTGAAACTATTTCAATCAATAGAAAAAGAGGGAATCCTCCCTAACTCATTTTATGAGGCCAACATCATCCTGATACCAAAGCCTGGCAGAGACACAACAAAAAAGAGAATTTTAGACCAATATCCCTGATGAACATCGATGCAAAAATCCTCAATAAAATACTGGCAAACCGGATTCAGCAGCACATCAAAAAGCTTATCCACCATGATCAAGTGGGCTTCATCCCTGGGATGCAAGGCTGGTTCAACATTCGCAAATCAATTAACGTAATCCAGCATATAAACAGAACCAAAGACAAGAACCACATAATTATCTCAATAGATGCAGAAAAGGCTTTTGACAAAATTCAACAGCCCTTTATGCTAAAAACGCTCCATAAATTTGGTATTGATGGAACGTACCTCAAAATAATAAGAGCTATTTATGACAAACCCACAGCTAATATCATACTGAATGGGCAAAAACTGGAAAAATTCCCTTTGAAAACTGGCACAAGACAGGGATGCCCTCTCTCACCACTCCTATTCAACATAGTGTTGGAAGTTCTGGCTAGGGCAATCAGGCAAGAGAAAGAAATCAAGGGTATCCAGTTAGGAAAAGAAGAAGTCAAATTGTCCCTGTTTGCAGATGACATGATTGTATATTTAGAAAACCCCATCGTCTCAGCCCAAAATCTCCTTAAGCTGATAAGCAACTTCAGCAAAGTCTCAGGATACAAAATTAATGTGCAAAAATCACAAGCATTCTTATACACCAGTAACAGACAAGCAGAGAGCCAAATCAGGAATGAACTTCCATTCACAATTGCTTCAAAGAGAATAAAATACCTAGGAATCCAGCTTACAAGGGATGTAAAGGACCTCTTCAAGGAGAACTACAAACCACTGCTCAGTGAAATCAAAGAGGACACAAACAAATGGAAGAACATACCACGCTCATGGATAGGAAGAATCAATATCGTGAAAATGGCCATACTGCCCAAGGTGATTTATAGATTCAATGCCATCCCCATCAAGCTACCAATGACTTTCTTCACAGAATTGGAAAAAACGGCTTTAAAGTTCATATGGAACCAAAAAAGAGCCTGCATTGCCAAGACAATCCTAAGTCAAAAGGACAAAGCTGGAGGCATCACGCTACCTGACTTCAAACTATACTACAAGGCTACAGTAACCAAAACAGCATGGTACTGGTACCACAACAGAGATATAGACCAATGGAACAGAACAGAGTCCTCAGAAATAATACCACACATCTACAGCCATCTGATCTTTGACAAACCTGAGAGAAAGAAGAAATGGGGAAGGATTCCCTATTTATAAATGGTGCTGGGAAAATTGGCTAGCCATAAGTAGAAAGCTGAAACTGGATCCTTTCCTTACCCCTTATACGAAGATTAATTCAAGATGGATTAGAGACTTAAATGTTAGACCTAATACCATAAAAACCCTAGAAGAAAATCTAGGTAGTACCATTCAGGACATAGGCATGGGCAAGGACTTCATGTCTAAAACACCAAAAGCAACGGCAGCAAAAGCAAAAATTGACACATGGGATCTAATTAAACTAAAGAGCTTTTGCACAGCTAAAGAAACTACCATCAGAGTGAACAGGCAACCTACAGAATGGGAAAAAATTTTTGCAACCTACTCATCTGACAAAGGCTAATATCCAGAATCTACAAAGAACTCAAACAAATATACAAGAAAAAAACAAACAACCCCATCAAAAAGTGGGGAAAGGATATGAACAGACATTTCTGAAAAGAAGACATCCATACAGCCAACAGACACATGAAAAAATGCTCATCATCACTCGCCATCAGAGAAATGCAAATCAAAACTACAATGAGATACCATCTCACACCAGTTAGAATGGCAATCATTAAGAAGTCAGGAAACAACAGGTGTTGGAGAGGATGTGGAGAATAGGAACACTTTTACACTGTTGGTGGGATTGTAAACTAGTTCAACCATTATGGAAAACAGTATGGCGATTCCTCAAGGATCTAGAACTAGATGTACCATATGACCCAGCCATCCCACTACTGGGTATATACCCAAAGGATTATAAATTACTCTACTACAAAGACACATGCACACGTATGTTTATTGCGGCACTATTGACAATAGCAAAGACTTGGAATCAACCCAAATGTCCATCTGTGACAGACTGGATCAAGAAAATGTGGCACATATACACCAGGGAACACTATGCAGCCATAAAAAGGATGAATTTGCATCCTTTGTACGGACATGGATGCAGCTGGAAACCATCATTCTTAGCAAACTATCACAAGAAGAGAAAACCAAACACCGCATGTTCTCACTCATAGGTGGGAACTGAACAATGAGATCACTTGGACTCGGGAAGGGGAACATCACACACTGGGGCCTATCATGGGGAGGTGGGAGGAGGGAGGGATTGCATTGGGGAGTTATACATGATATAAACGTCATGCACATGTACCCTAGAACTCAAAGTATAATAAAAAAATAAAATAAAAAAAATAAAATAAAAAAAAAAATAAAACACAATGAGATACCACCTTAAAAAAAAAAAAAAAAAAAGAACTAGAGAGGCAAGAGCAAACACATTCAAAAGCTAGCAGAAGGCAAGAAATAACTAAGATCAGAGCAGAACTGAAGGAGATAGAGACCAAAAACCCTCCAAAAAATCAATGAATCCAGGAGTTGGTTTTTTGAAAAGATAAACAAAATTGACAGACCGCTAGCTAGACTAATAAAGAAGAAAAGAGAGAGGAATCAAATAGACGCAATAAAAAATGATAAAGGGGATATCACCACTGACCCCACAGAAATACAAACAACCATCAGAGAATACTATAAATGCCTCTATGCAAATCAACTAGAAAATCTAGAAGAAATGGATAATTTCCTGGACACTTACACTCTCCCAAGACTGAACCAGGAAGAAGTTGAATCCCTGAATAGACCAATAGCAGGCTCTGAAATTGAGGCAACAATTAATAGCCTACCCACCAAAAAAAGTCCAGGGCCAGATGGATTCACAGCTGAATTCTACCAGAGGTACAAGGAGGAGCTGGTACCATTCCTTCTGAAACTATTCCAATCAATAGAAAAAGAGGGAATCCTCCCTAACTCATTTTATGAGGCCAACATCATCCTGATACCAAAGCCTGGCAGATACACAAGAAAAAAAGAGAATTTTAGACCAATATCCCTGATGAACATCGATGCAAAAATTCTCAATAAAATACTGGCAAACCGGATTCAGCAGCACATCAAAAAGCTTATCCACCATGATCAAGTGGGCTTCATCCCTGGGATGCAAGGCTGGTTCAACATTCGCAAATCAATAAACGTAATCCAGCATATAAACAGAACCAAAGACAAGAACCACGTGATTATCTCAATAGATGCAGAAAAGGCTTTTGAAAAAATTCAATAGCCCGTTATGCTATAAACGCTCAATAAATTCGGTATTGATGGAACGTACCTCAAAATAATAAGAGCTATTTATGACAAACCCACAGCTAATATCATACTGAATGGGCAAAAACTGGAAAAATTCCCTTTGAAAACTGGCACAAGACAGGGATGCCCTCTCTCACCACTCCTATTCAACATAGTGTTGGAAGTTCTGGCTAGGGCAATCAGGCAAGAGAAAGAAATCAAGGGTATCCAGTTAGGAAAAGAAGAAGTCAAATTGTCCCTGTTTGCAGATGACATGATTGTATATTTAGAAAACCCCATCGTCTCAGCCCAAAATCTCCTTAAGCTGATAAGCAACTTCAGCAAAGTCTCAGGATACAAAATTAATGTGCAAAAATCACAAGCATTCTTATACACCAGTAACAGACAAGCAGAGAGCCAAATCAGGAATGAACTTCCATTCACAATTGCTTCAAAGAGAATAAAATACCTAGGAATCCAGCTTACAAGGGATGTAAAGGACCTCTTCAAGGAGAACTACAAACCACTGCTCAGTGAAATCAAAGAGGACACAAACAAATGGAAGAACATACCACGCTCATGGATAGGAAGAATCAATATCGTGAAAATGGCCATACTGCCCAAGGTGATTTATAGATTCAATGCCATCCCCATCAAGCTACCAATGACTTTCTTCACAGAATTGGAAAAAACTGCTTTAAAGTTCATATGGAACCAAAAAAGAGCCTGCATTGCCAAGACAATCCTAAGTCAAAAGGACAAAGCTGGAGGCGTCACGCTACCTGACTTCAAACTATACTACCAGGCTACAGTAACCAAAACAGCATGGTACTGGTACCACAACAGAGATATAGAACAATGGAACAGGACAAAGTCCTCAGAAATAATACCACACATCTACAGCCATCTGATCTTTGACAAACCTGAGAGAAAGAAGAAATGGGGAAAGGATTCCCTATTTAATAAATGGTGCTGGGAAAATTGGCTAGCCATAAGTAGAAAGCTGAAACTGGATCCTTTCCTTACCCCTTATACGAAGATTAATTCAAGATGGATTAGAGACTTAAATGTTAGACCTAATACCATAAAAACCCTAGAAGAAAATCTAGGTAGTACCATTCAGGACATAGGCATGGGCAAGGACTTCATGTCTAAAACACCAAAAGCAACGGCAGCAAAAGCCAAAATTGACAAATGGGATCTAATTAAACTAAAGAGCTTTTGCACAGCAAAAGAAACTACCATCAGAGTGAACAGGTAACCTACAGAATGGGAGAAAATTTTTGCAACCTACTCATCTGACAAAGGCTAATATCCAGAATCTACAAAGAACTCAACAAATATACAAGAAAAAAACAAACAACCCCATCAAAAAGTGGGGAAAGGATATGAACAGACATTTCTCAAAAGAAGACATCCATACAGCCAACAGACACATGAAAAAATGCTCATCATCACTCGCCATCAGAGAAATGCAAATCAAAACCACAATGAGATACCATCTCACACCAGTTAGAATGGCAATCATTAGAAGTCAGGAAACAACAGGTGTTGGAGAGGATGTGGAGAAATAGGAACACTTTTACACTGTTGGTGGGAATGTAAACTAGTTCAACCATTATGGAAAACAGTATGGCAATTCCTCAAGGATCTAGAACTAGATGTACCATATGACCCAGCCATCCCACTACTGGGTATATACCCAAAGGATTATAAATTACTCTACTACAAAGACACATGCACACGTATGTTTATTGCGGCACTATTCACAATAGCACAGACTTGGAATCAACCCAAATGTCCATCTGTGACAGACTGGATTAAGAAAATGTGGCACATATACACCATGGAATACTATGCAGCCATAAAAAAGGATGAGTTTGCATCCTTTGTAGGGACATGGATGCAGCTGGAAACCATCATTCTTAGCAAACTATCACAAGAAGAGAAAACCAAACACCGCATGTTCTCACTCATAGGTGGGAACTGAACAATGAGATCACTTGGACTCGGGAAGGGGAACATCACACACTGGGGCCTATCATGGGGAGGTGGGAGGAGGGAGGGATTGCATTGGGGAGTTATACATGATATAAATGATGAATTGATGGGTGCTGACGAGTTGATGGGTGCAGCACACCAACATGGCGTAAGTATACATATGTAACAAACCTGTACGTTATGCACATGTACCCTAGAACTTAAAGTATAATAAAAATATAAAAAATAAAAAATAAATAAATAAATAAAAAAGAAATGGATATTTTAATACAGGTCTCTTGTTTTTTCTTGTGGAAATAAATGACAAGATGGAATTTCTGGGTGTTGAGTATCTGAATATTTCAGTAGAGCAGGTATGGTCAGTTTTTCAGAGACATTTTACCACCTTACTTGCCCATTGGCAACTCATAAGTTATTATGTGGAATAACATCCTCTCCAACAACCTCCACTAGCAGTCTTTGTAAGTTTGTCAATTAAATGGGTGTTTTTTTGTTTTTGTTTTCATTTTTTGAGACCGTCTCACCCTGTTACCCAGGCTATAGTGCTGTGTCGTGATCTTGGCTTACTGCAGTGTCTGCCTTCCAGGTTCAAGTGATTCTCCTGCCTTGGCCTCTCAAGCAGCTGGGACTACAGGTGCCACCCACCACACCCAGCTAATTTTCATAATTTTAGTAAAGACGTGGTTTTATCATGTTAGCCAGATTGTTCTCAAACTCCTGACCTCAGATGGTCCACCCGTCTCAGCCTCCCAAAGCTCTGGGATTACAGTCATGAGCCACTGCACTTGACTGGGTTTTCTTTTCATTTTTTTCTTTTTTTAAAATATATACTTTAAGTTCTGGGATAAATGTGTAGAACGTGCAGGTTTGTGATGTAGGTATACATGTGTCATGGTGGTTTGCTGCAAAATGGGTGCAGGTTTTGCAGGTAATTGTTATATTATTAAAAGATAACAGAATACCTAGCTAAAAAAAAGTGAGGAGGCATTGATGGGCACATGTTTACCGAGTACATCCTGACTTCAGAATTAAAACTAACCCAATTTATGCCTCTGCAGTCCAATAAAATTTTTCCTTAAGAATCCAGAGATCAGACACTCATTTCAGCCTTTCAGCCACCACTCCAATATGGTTCTCCACCTACTCACTCCAACGAAGCTGCTTATATCAAAACATAAGTGCTATCCATATTGTTAAATTAGAAATTGAACTGTAACTCCTCAGCCTTTGTCTTAATTTATGTATCAGCAGCACTGCACACAGTTAATCTCCACCTCCTCTTCGTGAAACTTTTCTTGATAGAATTCCAGAACACTTAACCTACTTTTTCCCACCACATTTTTTATAATTATCCCTAGTCCTTTTGTTCAGGTTTCATCTTTACTATTTTTTAAATGTTGGAGAACCATTAGGTTCAGGACTTTGACTTCTTATCTTTCTTATCTTCGCTTTCCTACTAAATTTTGTGTCATTAATTTCCTGATAGTTCATATTACACCTAAACTCAGGACACTACACCCAACACTCCCTGACTAATCCACTTGGATGTCAGTCAGGAATCTCAAAATTAATATGTCTATATGGAACCACTGGTACTCCCCAAACTTGCTCTTCCCCATTCTGTTTAATGGCAATTCCCATTTTATAGTTTCTCAGCTCAATATAATTGGTGTCCCCTTTTAATTCTGTCTCTGTAGCTCTGTCACTCTCTTTCTGTATCTGATTCTCTCCCCTTTCTCCTCTCTCTTGCTCACTGTCACTTTTGCTCTCTCTCCCTGTTTCACACACACACAAACACACACAAACACATACACATATTTTCAGATCTGATGTGTATGGATTCCTGCAAGCTTTACCTTTAAAGTATAGTAATTCCAGATGCTGTTTCCAAATTCACCTTCCCACCCCCACCACTTGGTAAGTATAGCGCTTCCCTCACAAGGCCAAGACTCTACTGCAGAGATTCCTTAGGGAAACAATGACAACTATTATACATTCTTATTTCAAGGACCCTTAAAATTATAGGATTGCCATATTTGATACTAATTTAAGCTTCTGTCATTGCCCTTTTTTCAATCCAGTCTCCACACAGCAACCACAATACGCAAGAAGTCTCAGCCATATCACCACACTCCTGCTTTAATGTCCCTACTCCATTGCTTCTTTTCTCCTTCATAACAGTTTAAGTTTAATGAAGCTGTGCAACTTCACATATTTTTCCATGAGCTGGAGATCACTTGGTGTAAGGTAAATGATCAGTAAATATTTTCAAATAACAGAATCCATGAATAACAGCTTTGTTTCTTTGAGAGTACATTTACTTTTAAAAATCAAGAAAACAGATTGGTCAAGAGAATTCTGCTTGTTTTGATTTGTTATCACTTGATTAGTTTAGCTGTGTTAGTATAAATGTCAGTGTGGAAAGCTGTAAGCACTTCCTAAACTTTAAAATGAAAGCCATGAAATTTAAATATCTGCTCCTTTTATTCAAGCAACCAAAAAACACAATTTTTAAGTATATTTTGTATACGTATAAAATCTAAATTAATTTTTCTCTCTTTATCCCTGAATACTTTTTAAAGTTATTCATGTCCTCATTATTTTTTAATCCACTTCAATAACATTTTAAAATATATTTTCAACTTCATTAAGAATATCTTTGTGTTCCACTGAATCGCTTGCCAAATAATAAAACATTAGCAGTATAATTTCCTCACAAACATTATTTAATTTGTTTGATTAAACATAGATTTCCTACTGTCAACTCATAATTTCATTCAAGTATAATATATTCTACTTGACCTTTGCGGGGTTTTCATATCATGTATTTGTCATTGAAATTGGTTTTTGATATTTGAACCACAAGTTTATAATTGTATTGTTGGTTAGACTGGTCTGTAGAATCCTTTGTTTTGATTCTGTGGTTTATTCATTAGAGAGTAGCTGTGCTACTGTAAATTTTGAGGTCAAAAGCTTAAAACATTTTATACATTTTAAAACAAAGTGCATGGCATTTAAATACCTATTCCTTAAAATTTGGAAGAAAGGTTAACACCATATAAACCCAGAACCTGTATTTTTAGATTAGTAGCATGTAGACATTTTCAATTTCTTCTAAAGTTGGAAAAAATAAACATTTTGTATTCATAGAATTCTTGATAACAGAAGGTAAATACTTAACTTTCACTTAAAAGAAATTTGGTTATATTGGAAGGAAATTTGGCTAATATAAGTTAGAAACATTTCTAATTAAAACAATAATTTAAGATAAATAATGCTCAAAGAGTGGTCATTGTATTTATTCCAGAGAGAGGAAGTTTATCCTGATCAGGCTGTAATAATGTGGTAGGTAGAACTGTTGGCGTGGACACCCAAGCAAGGAGGGGAAGCTAGTGTCTCAAGGGGTCACACTGAGACGGAAAGGGGTCAGGGCCCAGACTGTTGATGTCACCTGGACTCAACCACCATGTCTCAAAAGAAGAAATGATCTTCCCCTCCTAGTGTTGAGCCAACCAGGAGCTTGGCAGTGTTGCACACAGGATAGTCCTTGCTGGAGACATGTGGAGACATGTTGACAAGTTGCCGAGGTGCCTGACTGGGCCAGACCCTTGTCATGAAATGAGTTTGCATCCTGAGGAAGCCTTTTTATTGGAAACCTGACAGGGATCCAATTTCCCCTTTGCCTTAACCCCGCAGGAGCACAGTAGACAGGAAGGAGGTCACCCAGGTGGCTGCTCCTGCTTGGCCCCCACTTCCCAGACCATTCCAGGCAGGGAGAGCCACTGAGCCAACTCCATGGACTGTCCACATGGGGTCTGGACCCAGCCACCCTCCTGTGCCTGGCAGGTAGCCTCTGGGCCATCACAGGACCCATTGTGTGGTGATCAGTGGCCCACCGCCTGCCCTCCTAGCAGGTGCAGTTCACAGGTACTGCCCCAGGCCTGGCACAGTGGCCTTCCCAGCCTGGCCCAGGAGAGTGGGCATGAATGATCCTTGTCTGTGCCCCTTCGGGCCATGTGGGTTTGGACACTCACTGCAGAAGTCCCTCCAGGCCCCTTGTCAAATGAGTTATGCGTGCCTTGCTTAGCCCTCATGCCCAGGGTCGGGGAGGAGTGGAGTCTGCACCCTAAATCCCCTAGGGTCTGAAGGCAGTCTCCCGGGAGATCTCTGTCCTCTCCAGTGACATAAGCTTCCCACATGGCCTCAGCTCTCTCAGGTGACATCCTTCCATGGTGACTCTGGCTCTTGCAGGAGGTGGGCTACCACAGGGACATGAGCTGCCTAACTGCCATCCTCCTCCTATATCTGCCGGATGAAGACACCTTCTGGGCACTGGATCAGCTGCTGGCCAAGGAGAGGCACTTCCTGCAGGGTAGGTGGTCAGCTGCTCCCAGGGCCTCACACAGTCAAGCCATGGGACAGCCACCCTGGTTGGGCAATCCTGACTTCCAGGCAAGGCACCTTCCTTGCATCCCAGCTTGTTAGGAGCCTTCAGGACATCCCTGCTGAGGATCCCCCAGGAGCCCAGAGCTGAACAGGGACCCTTTCACTTCAAGGCAGACACCTTTCATCTCCAACAGCAGAGGGCATTGTGGCCTCCCCCTGGCCACCCCATGTGTCCCAGAGCCACAGCCCTCCAGCCCTGACTTTGTACAGGTGACTGTCACTTCCCCAAGAGTCCTCCTACCTTCCAGCTGGCCACACACCCAGCTGCCCTCCCAGCCCACATATGGGCCAATGAAGTTGAGATGGCAGTGGCTGCCCATCCCATGTCCCCAGCCCCACCCCATGTCCAAGAGATGGCCATGTAGCCCCAGGCACCCACCCCGTTCCCTCCACTGGCCACTGCCTACCTCAGCCCCTCCTCACAGCCTCAAAGGCAGGCCTGCCCTCCTGGCACCTCTACCCAGTATGCTGCCATGCAGTGCCTCCAGCTAGGGCCCACCTCCCTAGATCTGAGGCCACATGGTACGGTTGCCTGATGGAAGGGAGGAAGGCTTCAGGGTCCAAGATCTCCTGCCACTGCCCAGTTCTTCCAACTGACGGCTCCACATCTTGGGAGTTGGCTCTGATGCATGATGGGTCAGGAGCTTCTCAGTATTTTAAAGCCCCAATACTGCCCAGCTCTGGAGGTTCCTATCCCACCAGGAGCAGGCATTACACAAATCCTTCCCAAAGATCATGCGGCACCTGCTGAGTGGACTACACCCTCACCTCTTTCCCAGAGGCCCTGGGTCCCATGGGGCAGGGAAACAGGGGAAGATGGAGCTCCTCAAGGGGCTGACAAGAGGCTGAGTCCCAGCCACGGTCTCAGCCAAGATGCGGATTCTCCATGGATTTGGAGTTGAGTTTTCTTTTCCTGCCCTGGAGGAGGAGGCAGAGGTACTGGGATGGGGGCTGAGCTCCAGCTAAGCAGGGTTAGGGGAAGTGTGTCCACCAGGAGTCTGTGCATGGGGGAGTTGTTAGGGAAGCATTGGCCACTGCTCAGTGTTCTGCCCCAGGGCAGCTCAGGGGGCCCTGAGCATCTATGCTCCTCTTTTCAGGACCAGAAAGGGCCGTGCATTGAGGTTTGCTGAGTTGGCTCTCTCCTCTGGTTTCATTGATGGGGTAAGGAGGCACAGGGAGACCCCAGTCTAGGGACCCTCCTGTCCCATAGTTCCCAGCTCCCGCAAGAGGACCTGGTTCACCCCCAGCCCACAGGGAGCACAGGGAGGTTTCTGCATGGCACAGAATCCAGGCCCTCCCCAAGAAAGGGCATCCCACGGCAGATGCCAGGAGTCAGGCCCACTGTTGTTTTCACAATGTTCATTTTATAAGGTGATATGGTTTGGCTGTGTCACCACCCAAATCTCATCTTGAACTGTAATTTCCATAATCCTCATGTGTCATGGGAGGGACCCAGTGAGAGGCAACTGAATCATGGGGCAGTTTCCCCCATGCTATTCTCATGATAGTGTGTTCTCATGAGATCTGATGGTTTTATAAGCATCTGGCATTTCCCCTGCTTGAGGTGATGAATGCCCCATTTACCCCGATGTGATTATTACACATTGCATGCCTGTGTCAAAATATCTCATGTACCCCATAAATGTATACACCTACTACGTACCCATAGGAATTAAAAATAAAAATAAATTTAAAATAAAAAGTGTGAGTTTTTAAAGGTGAGGTTTGCTCTCCAGTGCTGGTCCCTGCCAGGTGTGACCTTCACATCGTCTTTCCACAAGGTCCAGGTCCCCATCTGCAGAGGCTGACAGTTTCCAGAGTGACCTTCCTCAGAAAACAGGATCTTGGAGGAGACAGAGGAGAGTGCCTCGTCCTCCCACTGCACAGCCCCTCATGGGGATTGGAAAGTGAGGGTCTTTGCCCACAAGCTGGCAGTCACCCTAAGCTGTGGTGTGGGAGGAAGCATAGGAAATATAGGTCAGTGCTGGGACAGTATTTCCTGATCCTGACTTGGAGAAGGTGTTAAAATCCTGACATTCCTTACTCCTCCTTTGTGGGAACCCCTGCCCTGCAGATCTCACAGGGTCGTTGGGAGGGTCACCTGTGGTGATGGGTTTGGAAGTGCTTTGTGAATGACACAGTGGGCCTTCTTATTTCTGTCACTGGCCTTTTGACCTTGAATACTAATTGCCTGTGGATCTCCAGGTCTCAAGGTCTAATCCTAGAAGGGTACAAGGTGTCTCTAGTGGAACATTCTATATCTCCTGGGAGGTCCCTCACTTCCACCTTCACCTGACATAGCCCCTGCTCCTATTCCCTCAGCCTGGAGAGCTTGCCCAGGAGCACAGGGTGGTACTGGATTGACCTCTTTAGAAACAGTCAGCTCTCCCTCTTCCTAGCTTGCCACATAGAATTCTGGGGCTCCATGCAGCATTTGCTGAAATGAGAGGGAGAACTTCTAGGGCAGGGATCTGCCCCAGATGGGGACAGAGAAGTATCCTGGAGTCTGGGTGTCAGGAGTGTGAGCCCTGCCCAGCTGGCCAGCCCCTGTCCCATGCTGCTCGGTGCATGATGTTTCCTGCACAAGCTTCCTTTAGAGGGAAGCTTCCAGAGTGACTGCAGTGAGGTCCATGCTGTTGGGGGTGACAAAGCAGCCCTGGAGGCCCTCTGCTCTTACACTGGCAGGAGGTGGCCAAAGAAGCAGGCAGAGGAAGCTTCTCCAAGCAGGCTTGGAAAGAAATTTCCACATATCATTCATGTCACTCTTGCCACTAGAAGGACAATTTCTACAGTGGAGTGGAAGAAAATGACTATACTGTGGGAGAGAATGGATCCATCCAGAAGAGCAAGGCAGGAGGGGAGAATGTGCCCATTGCCAGAATTTTGTGTCTTTTGAAGACATTTTCCAGAATTCTACTTTCGAAGGATCCCCTTTTGACAGTTACTGAGGAAGCAGTGGGACATTTTCAAAGACTTTTTATTTAAACAAAACAAAACAAAACAAAAATGCAATACACTGTCGTGGGTCTATGTGCAGGGACGACGAAGAGCACAGCTGCCACTGTTCTGTGTCACAGATGCTACGGGAAGTGCCTTAACACACACAGATGTGCTTCATGCAACCTGGTGAGGAACATCTCTAAAACATTTTACAGTTGAGAAAATTCAGTGTCGAGGAGGTTGAATGCGTTATCCAAGATCACACATATGTCCTGACAGAATCAGGGTTCAGTGCAGAATTTGTATCTTGAATTATGGAGGTATATTTTCAACAAGAGTAAAACTCTGTCTCAAAAAAAAAAAAAAATACTTCTACCTTCCAGTCAGGTGCAGTGACTCATGCCTATAATCCCAGCACTTTGGGAGGCCAAGGCAGGTGGATCACTTAAGGTCAGGAATTCAAGACCAGCCCAGCCAACATTGTGAAATCCCATCTCTACTAAAAATACAAAAATTAGCTGGGCATGGTGGTGCACACCTATGATCTCAGCTACTCGGGAGGCTGAGGTAGGAGAATCGCTTGAAGCTGAGAGGTGGAGGTTGCAGCGAGCTGAGATCACACCACTGCACTCTAGCCTGGGCAACACAGTGATCTCAAAACAAAAACAAAAAAACAAAAGAAAAAACTTCTACCTTCCAATCCCCAAATCCACCCCCAACCCAACAAAACAAACTCCCCCACATCCCAAGCCACCATAATAACATGTGTCTGCTGATGCTCTTTAAACTTATACTGGGGTCATCTTTTGTTGCTGTTCAAAATATTTTTTCCCCTCAGTTGATACAGATGTTCTAATTCTCCTCAAGGGATTTGTTCCTTTTTGATCTTCAGTGCCACTGTGCCTCTGGAGAATTTAAATGAGTCTACTGAGATTCCCATTTTCTGGCTTTTTCAAGCCCCTCATTGCTTATTCCTTGCTATCTGGAAGGCATTTTGTTTTACAGAAGGTGTTCAAAGACTCAGGAACTTAAAGGTCAAAATGTGCATTTGGAACAGAATTAGAAACAAAGATTTACTAGAGACATACACTGCCTCCATAGGTCAGGAGACCCCATATTGATTGTTAAGTTGTGAATTCTCCCGAAATTAATCTCTAGATTTAACATAATCCTTTTCCTTTTAACTGGAACCCTTCATGGATTTGTATGTCATCCTTGCATAGTGACCACACTAATCTTCTCTATATCATTTTAATTTTAGTATATGTGCTGCCAAAGCAAGCACTAGCACAATCCTAATAAAATCTAAGCAGATTTTTTTTTTAATGGACAAGTTGATTCTAAAGTTTACATGGAAAAAGCAAAGGACAAATAATAACCAAATAAGAAGAAACAAACTTGAAGGACTCAGAATATCCGATTTCTAAACAGCTACAGTAATGAAAACACTATAGTACTGGTGAAAGCATAGGTGTATTGATCAAGAAAAAAGAACAGTCTAGAAATACACCCACACACGTGGTCAATTGCTATTTGATAAAAAGCCAGAGTTATCCAATGGAGAAAGGACAGTCTTTTCAACAAGGGAGTTCCTGAAGAATTGGACATCCATATGCAAATAATAATAATAATCAACCTCTGTCCAGGAGTGGTAGCTCATACCTGTAATCCCAGCACTTTGGGGGCTGGGCAGGTGGATCAACTGAGGTCAGGAGTTTAAGACCAGCCTGGCCAACATGGTGAAATCCCATCCCTACTAAAAATACAAAACAAACAAACAAACAAATCAAAAAAACAATTAGCCAGGTATGGTGGCAAACGCCTGTACTCCCAGCTATTCAGGAGGCTGAGGCAGGAGAATAGCTTCAACCCAGGAGGCAGAGGTTGCAGTGAGCTGAGACCACACCACTGCACTCCAGCCTGGGTGACAGAGCAGGACTCTGTCTCAAATAATAATAATAAAAACTTCAATCTATAACTTGTACCACATACAAAATTTACATGAAATGCATCATAGATTTAAATGTTAAATCTCAAAGTAGGGGTAGGCATGGTGGCTCATGCCTGTAATCCCAGCACTCTGGGGGGCTGTAGTGGAAGGATCACTTGAGCCCAGGAATTAGAGACCAGCCTGGGCAACGTGGTGAAATCCCATCGCTACTAAAATCACAAAAATTGGGGCTGGGTGCGGTGGCTCACACCTATAATACCAGAACTTTGGAAGGCCGAGGCAGGTGGATCACCTGAGGTTAGGAGTTCGAGACCAACCTAACCAAGATGGTGAAACCCCATCTTGACTAAAAATACAAAAATTAGCCAGGCACGGTGGCATGCACCTGTAATACCAGATACTCAGGAGGCTGAGCTAGGAGAATCACTTAAACCCCGGAGGTGGAGGTTACAGTGAGCCAAGATCTTGCCATTGCACTCTAGCCTGGGCAACAAGAGTGAAACTCCTTCTTAAAAAATAAAAATAAAAATAAAAAAGTT
This sequence comes from Trachypithecus francoisi, assembly GCF_009764315.1. NCBI lineage: Eukaryota > Metazoa > Chordata > Mammalia > Primates > Cercopithecidae > Trachypithecus > Trachypithecus francoisi. The sequence goes on along the minus strand of NW_022681000.1, from coordinate 12,521 downwards.
AGCCTGGTGTTGTGGCGCACACCTCTAGTCCCAGCTGCTTGGATCACCTGAGCTTGGGAGGTTGAGGCTGCAGTGAGCCATGATCACACCACTGCACTTCAGCCTGTGTAACAGAGCAAGACTCCGTCTTGAAGAAAAAAAATTAAAATGTTTATTCTTCAAAAGACACTGGTAAGAAATTAAAAAGACAAGCTGGCCAGGCACTGTGGCTCACACCTATAATCCCAGCACTCTGGGAGGCTGAGGAGGGTGGATCACTTGAGGTCAGGAGTTTGAGACCAACCTGGCCAACATGTCAAAGCCCTGTCTCTACTAAAAATACAAAAATTAGCCAGGTGTGGTGGTGCACACCTGTAGTCTCAGCTACTTGGGAGGCTGAGGCAGGAGAATCAATTGAAAGCAGGAGGTGGAGGTTGCAGTGAGGAAAGATCTTACCACTGCACTCCAGCCTGGGTGACAGAGTGAGACTCCATCTCAAAAATAAATAAATAAATAATAAATATTAAAAAAAAAAAAAGACAAGGCATAGTCTGGGAAAAAAACATTTGCAAAACACATATCTGACAAAGGACTTGTATCTAAAATATATGAAGAATTCCTACCATTTAATAACGAAAAAACTTTTTCATAGACAAAACATTTTGACAGACACTTATTAAAACAGATACAGGCCAGGCATGGTGGCTCATGCCTATAATCCCAGCGCTTTGGGAGGCCGAGTGCGGTGGATCACCTGAGGTCAGGAGTTCAAGACCAACCTGGCCAACATGGTGAAACCCCATCTCTACTAAAAATACAAAAATTTGCTGGGCGTAGTGGCAGGCACCTGAAATCCCAGCTACTCAGAAGGCTGAAGGAGGAAGATCACTTGAACCCGGGAGGCAGAAGTTGCAGTGAGCCAAGATCATGCCATTGCACTCTAGCCTGGGCGACAAGGGTGACACTCTATCTCAAAAAAAGAAAAAAAAAGAAAAGAAGATCCAGACATGGCAAATAAGCACACATGAAAAGATGCTCAACTAACCAGTCATTAGGGAAATACAAGTTAAAGCCACAATGAACTACCACTATCCAACTATTAGTCCAGCCAAAAATAATAAAATAGGCCGGACGCAGTGGCTGACATGTGTAATTCCAGCACTTTGGGAGGATGAGGTGGTTGGCTCATCTGAGGTCAGGAGTTCAAAATCAGCTTGGCCAACCTGGAGAAACTCTGTTTCTACTAAAAATACAAAAAATTAGCTGGGCATTATGATGGTCACCTGTAATCCCAACTACTCCAGAGGCTGAGGTAGGAAAATCTCTTGAACCAGGGAGACAGAGGTTGCAGTGAGCAGAGGTTACTCCATTGCACTCCAGTCTGGGCAACAAGAGTGAAATTCCATCTCAAAAAATAAATAAATAAAATAATAACATACTGATAATATGAAATGCTGAACTGGAATTCTCATACATTGATGGCACGATTGCAAAGTGGTAAAATCATTTTGAAAAGCAGATTTCCAATCCACACCTGGGTATTCACTCAAGAGAAATGAAAACATGCCACAGACCTGTTGATAAATGTTATACATAATCTATACATAATCACCAAAATCTCAGCCAGGTACAGTGGCACACGGTTATAATCCCAGCACTTTAGGAGGCCAAGATGGGAGGATTGCTTGAGACCAGGAGTTCGAGACCAAACTGGAAAAACATGATCTATGAAACCTATGAACCCTTGGGATGTCCAAACTCTGCCCCTTCCTGAAACCTCCACTGTGGGGTTGAAGGTTGGGGGAATAACATCTTCAAACAGGGCATTTCTGCATCCCAGTGCCACCAACTTTGGAGCAAGGCAAGCATGGTGGCTGCCATTTATAAGGGGAGGACTGCTCTGCCTCAGGTCACACGGTTAATACTCTTCAGATGGCCCAGACTCCGTGTCTAGTGTTCTTTCCATGATCCTCCAACACACACACCTCCCTGGGTGTGGGATGTGGGTAGTTTTTACTGTGATCTCTGTCCACTCCACAACGGGGCTCTGTCAGGTGGGCCCTGGGCTCATGGACAAGATGATCAGCTCCTCCCACAGGAAGATATTCCGAAGGGACCCAGAGCTTCCCAAGAATGCCTCCAACATCTACCCACAAGGAGCTCGGCAAAAACGGGCTTCACTGGTGGAAAGAGATCAGAGCATTCAGATTATTCTCCTGCCTCTTGGATGGAGACCACCAGCATACCAAGGTCTCCCGAAGCCTTTGCACTCATGAAACCTGTTTAAACATGGTTTCCAAACACACTCAACTAGGAAACTCTCTTTCATGTAATAACTACTAATATCCTACAGAACTAGTGTTTCTGCACCCTAGAACAATGCTATTAACTTCCTTGCACTTATACGTCGATTTTTTTTTTTTTTTTTGAGACGGAGTCTCGCTCTGTCGCCTGGGCTGGAGTGCAGTGACCAGATCTCAGCTCACTGAAAGCTCCGCCTCCCAGGTTCACGCCATTCTCCTGCCTCAGCCTCCCGAGTAGCTGGGACTACAGGTGCCCGCCACCTCGCCCGGCTAGTTTTTTGTATTTTTTACTAGAGATGGGGTTTCACAATGTTAGCCAGTATGGTCTCGATCTCCCGACCTCGTGATCCGCCCGTCTCTGCCTCCCAAAGTGCTGGGATTACAGGCTTGAGCCACCGCGCCCGGCCATACATTGATTTTTTAATGACTTAAGAAAACTTGTTTCCAAGAAAAAATAATACATGTAATATGCTAACATTTATGTAAAAACGGAGGCAGATATGTCTATCCATATTATTTGTAGATTTATAAACTATCTATGGAAGGATTGGAAAACTGGTCACTGCAGCCATTTCCAGAGAAAGGCAGTCAGTGGCTGGGATAGGGAAATGAGAGACTTTTTCCCGTATACCCGTTCATACTATGGGAATGTGTCACAGGAGCAACCCATCAAGCAAAACTCCAATTAAAATAAAAGGTACTAAAAGTAACATACATTTAAAAATCAAAAACAGGCCAGGTGCGGTGGCTCATGCCTGTAATCCCAGCACTTTGGGAGGCTGAGGTGGATGGATCACGAGGTCAGGAGTTCAAGACCAGCCTGACCAACATGGTGAAACCCCGTCTCTACTAAAAATACAAAAATGAGCTGGGCATGGTGTCAGGCAACTGTAGTCCCAGCTACTCAGGAGGCTGAGGTAGGAGAATTGCTTGAACTCTGGTGGCAGAGGTTGCAGTGAGCCAGGATCGCACCACTGTACTCCAGCCTGGGCAACAGAGGGAGACTGTCTCAAAACAAACAAACAAACAAACAAAACAGCAAAAAGCAGAAACATTTACAAGTGCATGTGCACACGTTCACACACCCCCAACAGCCATACTCCACACCAGAGATAAAATAACCACTGTTGGCCAGGCACGTGGCTCATGCCCATAATCCCAGCACTTTGGGAGACCAAGGCAGCAGATCACCTGAACTCAGGAGTTCAAGATAAGCCAGGGCAACATGGCAAAACCCTATCTCTACTAGAAATACAAAAAATTAGCCAGGCGTGGTGGCTCACAACTGTAATCCCAGCTACTTGGGAGGCTGAAGCATGAGAATCGCTTGAAGCAGGAAGGTGGAGTTTGCAGTGAGCCAAGATCACACCAGTGCACTCCAGCCTGGGTGACAGAATGAGACTCTGTCTCAAAAAAAGAAACAAAAATTAATTAATTAATTAATTAACAAAACAAAATAACCACTGTTAATATTTGGTGCTTGGGCCAGAAGCAGTAGCTCATGCCTGTAATCCCAGCACTTGAGCCCAGCCTGGGCAACATGGTGAAACCTCATCTCTACCAAAAAAGAACAAAAACAAAAAACAAAAATTAGCCAGGCTCATAACCCAGTCTCGAAATAAATAAATAGATAAAAATTTAAAAATAAAGTGAAATAAAGTAAATATTTGGTGCTTGTACTTAGTCCCACTTCTCTATTTTTGCTTTTGCTGCCTATGCTTTTGTGTCATATCTAAAAAATCACTGTCAAGATCTATGCCATTAAGCTTTCCCCCATGTTTTCTAGGAGTCTTAGTGTCCGGTCTTATATTTAACTCATTTTGGGTTGGTCATTGTGGATGGTGTAAGAAAAGGGTACAATTTCATTCTTTTGCATGTGGAGATTGTTTTCCCAGGGCCATATGTTGAAGAGACCCTCTCGTCCCCATTGTGTGTTCTCCCCATTGTGTGTTCTCAGCACCCTCAGGGAAGATCAGTTGACTGTATATGTGTGGGTTTATTTCTGGTATCTCTATTCTGTTCCATTGCTGTATATATCTGTATTTATGCTGGTACCATATGTTTTAATTACTATATCTTTGTAATACATTTTGTTTTTTGTTTTGCTTGTGTGTGTGCTTTTTTTTTTTTTTTTTGAGATGGAGTCTCATTCCGTGTAGTGGTGCAATCTCAGCTCACTGAAACTTCTGCCTCCTGGGTTCAAGTGATTCTCCTGCCTCAGCCTCCAAAGTGGCTGGGATTACAGGTGCCCACCACCATGCCCGGCTAATTTTTGTATTTTTAGTAGAAATGGGGTTTTCCATGTTGGCCAGGCTGATCTCAAGCTCCTGACCTTAGGTAATCCACCCGCCTTGGCCTGCCAAAGTGCTGGGATTATAGGCATGAGCCACCACACCCAGCCTGTAATGTATTTTGACATCAGGAAGTGTGATGCTTCAAGCTTTGTTTTTTACTGTTCTTTTTTTCAGGCAGCCCCCAAGCCAGAGAGACTCCCAGCTGTGTTTTTCTTTCTCAAAGTCATTTCTGGCAGAGGCCAAAGCGGGAGGATTGCTTGAGCCCAGGAGTTCAAAAACAGCTTTGGTAAAAGAGCGAGACCCTGTCTCTACAAAAAATTAAAAAGTAGCCAGGTGTGGTGGCACGCACCTCTGGGCCCAGATGCTTGTGAGGCTGAGGTGGGAGAATCGCTAGAGCCCAGGACATCAAGGCTGCAGTGAGCTGTGACTGCACTGTTGTACTCTAGCCTATGTGACACAGCAAGACCCTGTCTCAAATAATAATAATTGTTTTGGCTATTTTGGGATCCTTTGTGAGTCCATATGAATTTTAGAATTGTTTTTCCTATTTGTGTAAAAAAGCTGTTGGGATTTTGATAGGGATTGCATTGAATCTGTAGTTCACTTTGGGGAGTATGAACATTTACAAAATACTAAGTCTCCCAATCCATGGATATGCGATGAAATTACTTCAACACAATAAAGGTCATATGTGAAAAGCCCACAGCTAACATCATACTCAACAGTGAAAAACTGTTGAGGAACACTTTTCCTCTAAGACTGGGAAGAAAACACAGGTGCCCACTCTTGCCACTTCTTTTCAACACAGTACTGGAAGTCCTACCCAGAGGAATTAGGCAAGAAAAACAAATAAAAGACATCCAGATCAGAAAAGAAGTAAAATCATCTGTTTGCAGATGACACGATCTTACATAGGAAATCCTAAAGACGTCACACACAAAAATTGTTAGAACTAATACGTTCTGTAAAGTTACAGAACACACAATGAACATAAAATTGGTTGCATTTCTATACATTAACAATAAACTATATACAAAGGAAATTAAGAAAACAATCCTAGCTCATGCCTGTAATCACATCACTTTAGGAGGCCGAGGCGGGAGGATCCCTTGAGCCCAGTTCAACACTAGGCTAGGCAACATGGTGAAACACCATCTCTATTAAAAATACAAAAATTAGTCGAGTGTGGTAGTGCCTGCCTGTAGTCCCAGCTACTGGAGAGGCTGAGATGGGAGGATCACTTAAGCCTGGGAGGTCGAGGCTGCAGGGAGCCATGATAACAGCACTGCACTCCAGCCTGGGTGACAGAGCAAGACCCTATCTCAAAAAAGGAAAAAAGAAAAAAAAAGAAACAAAATGAAAACAATCCCATTAACAACATCACCAAAGAGAATAAACTTAACTAAGGAGGTAAAAGACAGGCATGCTGAAAACTATAAACACTGAGGAAAGAAATTAAGGAAGGCACAAATAGATGTAAAGACATGCTGGGGTTTGTACTGTGCACTTTTCGAATTGTTTGCATAGATGGTATCTTATTGGAGTCCGATGCCAAATCTGTGCAGTAGAAAGGGCAGGTGGAATACTCGCCAACACATGAGGCAACCAAGGCCCCAAGAGGACTGGATGAGAAGCTGGTCACTCAGCTGCTTAGTGACAAGGGGTCAGATCCTAGGGGTCCTGCATGGCTCTTGAGGTCTTTCTCAGATGTCAGATCTGCCACTGAACAAGCACTATGGGCACTCTGGTTGGCCCATGGGGGCTTACATCACCCTTCCAAGGCACCACCATTCCAGACTACCACTGATGAAAGATAATGCACACTTCAGGCTGTATCTACCATGTATATCATGTAAACAGGATTATAAATATAATCACATACGTGCACTTTATTGCATAATACTCTTCAGTGGCCTCAGGCTCAGATGCATGAGTAGAGTACTCAGGGCCCATTTCACAAGAGCCCCTCTGCCGGCCCTTTGTGCCAATGTCGACCTCCTGCTCCATGCTCCAGCTGCACCCAGAAGCTTGTGGTTCCCCATGTGGGTCATACAACTGGGACACATGCCCTCTCTCTCAACTTAAAATGTGCTTCTCACTACACTAACATCTACTTATTCTGCATATCTTAGTTTAGGCATCACTTCCTCCAGGAAGTCTTCCTTGAATACACATACACATATGCATGGGATTCTTGATCTGCTATCCTTTTATTGCTCCCCATAACTGTGTCAAGGATCGCTTGAACCCTGGAGGTCAACGCTGCTGTTAGCTGTAATCACGCCACTGCACTCTGGCCTGGGTGACACAGCAAGACATCCTATCTCAAAAAAATTATTAATTAATAAAATAATAACCCAAGGATTGGCTGCATGCAGTTGGCTCACATCTATCATCCTAGCACTTTGAGAGACCAAGGGAAGAGGATCACTTGAAGCCAGGAGTTCGAGACTAGTCTGGGAAACGTAGCAAGATCCCCATCTCTCCAAAAAAAAGAAACATTTTATCTGGGTGTGGTGGTGCATGCCTGTAGTCCCAGCTGCTCAGGAGACTGACACAGGAGGATCACTTTAGCCCAGGAGTTCAAGGCTGCAGTTAGCTATGATCACGCCATTGCTCTCCAGCCTGGATGACAGAGTGAAATCCTGTATCTAAAAAATAATAATAAAGCCAGCTGGGTGCGGTGGCTCATGCCTGTAATCCCAGCACTTGGGGAGGCCAAGGTGGGTTGATCACGTGGGGTCAGGAGTTTGAGACCAGCCTGGCCAACATGGAGAAACCCCGTCTCTACTAAAAATACAAAAATTAGCTGGGCATGGTGGCAGATGCCTGTAATCACATCTACTCGGGAGGCTGAGGGAGGAGAATCGCTTGAACCCAGGAGGCGGAGGTTGCAGTGAGCCGAGATCATGCCACTGCACTCTGCCTGGGTGACACAGTGAGACTCCATCTCAAAAAAAAAAAAGAAAGAAAAAGAAAAAGTAAAAGAAAAAAAATCAGAATAGTGGTTATCTCTGAGGATCGAAGCAGAACTGACTCGGAAAGGGCAGGAGGGAACTTTCTGGGGTAATGGTAATGTTCTAATCCTGCTAGGAATGTGGGTTACACACATGTATGCATTTGAAAATTTTATCAAATAGTAAACTTAAGATGTGTGCATTTCCCTAAATATAAATTTCACCTACAAAATTCCATTAGCTACGAAGTGCTACAAGATGCCCTACTGCCATTCACGTAGGACTTCAGAAATAAGACAGAATAGGAATCAGACCACTCCCTTCCCTCACCATTTGTATACACTCCACCACATCATTCCCTAAGTCACAGAACAAATAAGAGCAGTGGTCCAGAGACTTGCCCAATTCTTGCAGCATCAGGCGCTGAGTACCCTAGCACTGTTCTTCCTCTCCCAATCCAGATCCCAGGACAGAGTCTGAAACCAGTCAACATCTAGCATTAGTGCAGATACTACATTCTACACTCCTAGAGTACCTGTAATTTTGCCTCAATATCTCTCTGTGATTGGAAGGCCAGGCTCAGAGGGGTTTGGGGAATCAGGTAGAGGGGCACGAGGAGAGGTGGAAGATCCTCCCATCATTTCCCTTTCACCAACCTGATGTGCCTGATCATCAGCATCTCCCAAAGCACAAAGAACTCCTGCCTAACTAAAGGCAGAACCTGCAGTACCCAGAGAAGTCACTCTGGGATGGAGAAGATGGTGTGAACCAGCCAGCTTCCAGAACATGGCCTCCCACTCAGCTATCCCCTCTTGAACTGGATGTGGGAGAAAGAGCCTGACTCTATTTCCCTTGAGCAGAGGCAAGTCTGAACGAAAGATGCATTGAAACACAGAAGCAGGCTGGGCACAGTGGCTCACGCCTGTAATTCCAGCACTTTGGGAGGCCGAGGTGGATGAATCATCTGAGGTCGAGAGTTCCAGACCAGACTGACCAACATGGAGAAACCCCGTCTCTACTAAAATTACAAAAAAACTTAGCCAGGCATGGTGGCACATGCCTGTAGTCCCAGCCACTCGGGAGGCTGAGGCAGGAGAATCCCTTGAACCCGGGAGGCGGAAGCTGCACTGAGCTGAGATAGCCCCACTGCACTCCAGCCTGGGTGACAGAGTGAGACTCCATATCAAAACAAACAACAAACAACAAAAAAAAAAAACAAAACAGAAGTGGCTGGGTGAGGTGGCTCATGCCTGTAATCCCAGCACTTTGAGAGGCAGAGGCAGGAGGATTGCTTGAGCCCAGGAGTCTGAGACCAACCTGGACAACATAGTGAGCAAGACCTGCCTCTACTGCCATTTTTTTATTTTTTTAATTAGCTAGGCATGGTGGTGCGCACCTGTGGTCCCAGCTACACAAGAGGCTGAGGTAGGACAATCATTTGCACCCAGGAGGTCGAAGCTGCAGTGACCCATGATTGTACCACTACACTCCAGTCTGAGTGAGAGAGCAAGACTCTGCCTCAAAACAAAACAAAACACACAGAGGCACCTAGAACAGTACCTGGCTCATGAATGAATTCACTAAGCAAGTATTTAAAAAGAGCCACCAGCACTTGGTGCTTTCTTTCTTTTTTCTTTCTTTCTTTTAAAGACAGTCTCACTCTTTTGCCCAGGTTGAAATGTAGTGGCACAATCTCCACTCACTGCAACCTCTGCCTCCTGGGTTCTCCTGCTTTAGCCTCCCAAGTAGATGGGATTACAGGCATGTGCCACCATGTTGGGCTAATTTTTCTATTTTTAATAGAGACAGGGTTTCATCATGTTGGCCAGGCTGGTCTCAAACTCCTGACCTCAAGTGATCCGCCCACCTCAGCCATCCAAAGTGCTGGGACTACAGGCAAGAGCCACAAGGCATGGCCTGGGGCATTTATATTCAGTGAGAAAAGATGAAAGGCCCTGCTGGGGGTGACAGGTGGCGACACCCCAGCTATAAATTTCAGGAGAAGGGAACAAACTTGTGTGGCCAAGTGGCTGCCCACCGTTAATCTGTCCTGTCCCATTAGGTGTATTCTCAGAGTAGCAACAGATTCTTCCAAACAAATACAGGTGTCCCACCTCCCTGCAGTACCTCCTTCCCCAGTGGCTCAGCTGGTTAGGCAGCAGTCTCCCTCCAGCTTCCAGAACTCACTCTTTCATTTGTTAATGTCACTGGCTAATGAAAAACAGAAAACAAAACATTTGACCCAGGTGCGGTGGCTCACACTGGTAATCCCAGCACTTTGGGAGGCCAAAGTGGACCCAGCAGTTAGAGACCAGCCTGGGAATCAGAGAAAGACCTGATTTCCACTAAAAAAAAAAAAAAAGAAAAGAAAAAAAGAAATACAACATTTGAGGACTGGAGCACAAAGGTAGAGTTAGCCCCTTGTTAATCAAGCTAAAGATCCAATGTCTCTCTTCTTAGAGAAATACTCTCTGCCTGGGAACTATTTTTCTTACCAGAGGAAAGGTAAGGTAGAGAGTGAAGACGGAGAGAAAAGGCACAAAACTTGGAGAAAACATAAACTTCTGCATGACTTAAGTTCAGGTCTGCACCTGGGGTTCCGGTCACTCCTGTCTGCTTCGCTAGGGTGCTCCCTCCTTGTACCTGATGGGTCCCAGGTCCATAAATCCAGAAGGACCCAAGGCAGCACAGCTGGACTTATAAAGCTGACCGCCATCCCTCTCTCCCTGCATTTTCTGCCTGAGCTAGCCAGCAATGCTTCCTATACCCTAATGCTTTTATGCAGCAGAAAATCAGCCTTTAAAAAAAACATCTAGCCAGGCACGGTGGCTCATTCTTGTAATCCCAGCACTTTGGGAGGCTGAGGCAGGCAGATCACCTAGTCAGGAGTTCAAGACCAGCATGGCCAACACAGTGAAACCCCGTATCTACTAAAAATACAAAAAATGTAGCCAGGCGTGGTGGCGGGTACCTGTAATCCCAGTTACCAGGATGTTGAGGCAGGAGAATCGCATGAACCCAGGAGGTGAAGGTTGCGGTGAGCTGATATGGCACCATTGCACTCCAGCCTGGGCAACAAGGGTGAAACACCATCTCAAAAATAAATAAATAGATAAACAAACAAACATCTATAGCAAAGACATCAGATTGACTCTTTGTGTCCATTTCTAGCATTTTGCTCTTTCCCACAAAATAACCATGAGAATGGAGCAACAACCTGCAATAGGCCACAGCAGCTCGTTCCCTGCTCTCCTGGAAGCCGGTGCTGCAAGAGGCAAGAGAGCAAGCCGACCTAAACTTTCAATTCCTTTTGGGGAAAGCAGCTTCTCCTGCCTTCGCCACCCTCCAGGACTCTAAGGTAGCCCAAGAGCTGCCTCTTCTCCTTTGATATGAACCTAGAAATCGGCAATTAGCAACACAATTCAAAGCAAAAGCATCCCCTTTGTCCCCTATGTGTATCCATCACTCAGCATCAAATAAGATCTTTCTCCATTTTGCTCCTCAAAATGTCCGAATGGGTGGCTTTGTCCAAATCCAAGCTAAATGTTCAAATTCTTATCAGGACTAGTTAAAACTTCAAAATCTGTCTTGCCATGGTCACAGCTTTAAAAAAGGAATACAAATATTATAACAAACAAAAATTCCTGGGTGCAGTGGCTTACATCTGTAATCTCAGCACTTTGGGAGGCCAAGGCAGGCAGATCACTTGAGGTCAGGATTTTGAGACCAGCCTGGCCAACATGGTGAAACCCCATCTCTACTAAAAATACAAAAGTTAGCCAGGCACAGTGGCGGGCACCTATAATCCCAGCTACTCCAGAGGCTGTGGCAGGAGAAGCACTTGAACTCAGGAGGTGGAGGTTGCAGTGAGCCAAGATTGCACCATTGCACTCCAGCCTGAGCAACAGAGCGAGACTGTCAAAAAAAAAAAAGAAAAGAAGAAAGAAAGAAGGAAAGAAGGAAGGAAGGAAGGAAGGAAGGAAGGAAGGAAGGAAGAGGAAGGAAGGAAGGAAAGAGACAGAGAGAGAGAGAGAAAGAAAGAAAGAAAGAAAGAAAGAAAGAAAGAAAGAAAGAAGGAAAGAAAGAAAGAAAGAAAGAAAGAAAGAAGGAAGGAAGGAAGGAAGGAAGGAAGGAAGGAAGGAAGGAAGGAAAGGAAAGGAAAGGAAAGAAAGGAAAGGAAAAGAAAAGAAGAAAAGAAAAGAATTTAAAATAAAATCTGAAAACCTCAAAATCATTCCAGGAGACCCAAGTCAAGGGTGATAACCCAGGGCGATGTCCACTGTGTTGCACACCCCACAGAATACAGTGTCCACTGCATCCTGAGTTGTGCTATGAGGCAGCATTACATAGTGGGCAGAAGAGAATGGGAGCAACAGGTGACGTGTGCTGCATATTTCAGACGGCAGCAGACAGCACCAACACAGACACCAGCATTTACCACTGCTCACTGGGGCATTAGTGGTGGCCCATGACTTAGCACAAGCCCTCCTTATTTCACCTCCAGGCCTAGATCCCCCCAGCCCTGCATCCCACTCTCTCTCTACAATATACTCTATGCTCACCCTTTGAAAGGGAGGCCCTGAGAATGTAGCCACTAATTCAAACCAGAAAAACTGAGGACACAGAACTGAAAAGAGTTTTTAATCCAGCCTGTCTGAAAGATCTCTTTGCTCGTGAGGATTTTGGCTTGGTTACTCGGCTCACTGCTCTCAGAGCCAGAACCTATTTTCTTCACTCCTGCAAGTAAAAGGAAAGGAAATATGTATATGTGGTTTTGCAGTGAGCTCTTTTTGTGCTTATGAAAACGGGGTTGGGGTGGGGACAGACGGAACAGACAGCATGGACGTAGGTGAGAAGCAAAGGTTTAAAGCACTGGCTGCTGGGATGTGGTAATACCATCTCTGAATGGATGATACACAGTATTGGTAGGTCAGGTGCTTGCTTCTTGCTCTCCTGTTTTCTAATCCTTGGAAATCAAACAAGTGCTT